>NC_058049.1:47500-55000 GCF_020085105.1 Siniperca chuatsi | reverse complement strand
CTCGCTGCCTACCAGATGGTCGTCATTGCCAAGGTGAGTGACGGGAGACCCGAGGGCAGGAAAGGGTTCACTAAAGCTCCAACTGTATTTTAATTAGTCTGATGATCAATTAACCGATTCATTAAAATTGATTAGTCTCCGAAAACAGTGAAAAATGGAAACATGGCGGTACAAAGGAACATCTGACACCAACTATTGTTCAACACTTTTGTTTGAAAAATTACTTTTTAAAAAAACTTACACAAGGTTAATGAAACCGCCACGTGTTTCCAGAAACTGATCCTGATCAGGTCGCAGCTGCCGCAGTACCCGGTTTATTAGGGACACCTGCTGAATCTAAGCCAGTCTAATCCGACAGTCGGGTAATAACTCCTCCTCCACGAAGGTTAAAATGTTCCGTTTGTGCTGATTCAGCCGTCGGATCCGACGTCACCTCCACGTCTGAACACGTTCTGCTCTTATAAATAACAACATCATAATAATAATAATAATATTACATTTGATTTATATAGAACTTATCAGAATCATTGATTACAAAGGGCAAAATAAAACACCACATACATGAACACATGACGTGGATTCATCCGCCGCTGGAAATAGTCCCCAACAGATTTCCTCCTGTGTGTTTGTGAGCAGCTGTTTGAGGAAACTACTGAGCCTTTTTAAACAGGAAACTATAGATCTGTGTTTTTAAAGATTCACGTCCTCAGCAGGAACCAATGGGCTCGCAGCTGAGAGCCGCAGACAGGAAGTCAGACGGTACTGAGAGACGGACCGACGTGTTGTCGGTTTGAGTCTGAACGTGAAGGATTTATTGATGAGAAAAATTAACAAATTACTTTTATCACATTAAAGACTAAGAACCTGAACTGAGATCAGTGACTCTGCTCTTCAGCTGGTCTCAGGTCTGTAAATGTGGACTGAGATCAGTGACTCTGCTCTTCAGCTGGTCTCAGGTCTGTAAATGTGGACTGAGATCAGTGACTCTGCTCTTCAGCTGGTCTCAGGTCTGTAAATGTGAACTGAGATCAGTGACTCTGCTCTTCAGCTGGTCTCAGGTCTGTAAATGTGAACTGAGATCAGAAACAGTTTGTCCTCAGATAAAATAGAGTCTCACAGAAAGTAGAATTTGAAGTTTACAGAAACATGTTCTCCATCACGGTAACCATAGTAACCTCCAGGAAACGTGCAGGTGGAGGCGCTGCAGGCGGAGATCTCGGAGCTGGCGAAGAGGCTTCGATACGAAGTTTTAGTCCGAGCGAGAGAGAGAGGCTGGACGGAGAAACAGAACCGGTAAGAAACAAACAAATATCTGCAGCTGTACATTTCTGTTCTGTAGATTTATTTTCAACATGTTGTTTAACTTGTCGTCAGTCAAACTAACACTAACAGGAAGTTTCCACTCAAAGACCTAATGACCTTTAACCTGGTTGATCCAGTTTCAGTTGGAGATCAAACTGCAGTCACGTCTGGTTTTAAATAAGATAATAAAATATATATACGGTATGTGGCTAGGCTAGGCTCGCGGCTAAGCTAACAGGGCAGCGACAGAGGCTAACCCCTAACGCTAAGATCGTTTCGAAACTAAACGGGATCGAGTCTAATGTGATATGGACTCAGAGGAGATACGTAGAAGAGAGAGTACAACATCATTAACCCTTACACCGCTGCATCTGTCCAGGCTGAATGACCAACTGCCCACAACTAGGTTCAAGGGCCTGAACTGGTTTGTGGAACTGGTTTGTGGAACTGGTTTGTGGAACTGGTTTGTGGAACTGGTTTGTGCCAGTTTTGTAGAACATTTGTTTGGCAGTCTGAAGCACTGAAGCACAGCCTTTAGGCCCTCTATTGCCGTGTTTAAAGAAGGTCCCTGGGGGGCACAGAGGCATTAATGATGTCTGTCTGAAACATCCAGGTTTGTAAAGTACAGTGGAAACACAAGAACCTCGTACCAAAGACTCACAGGTTCTAAAGAGTTCAGGATCTGAGAAGATCGTGGTAAACAACAGTAACATCGTGCTGCTCTCTTCTTCTGTTGTTTCTGTTCAGGTTCCAGTTCCAGAAGAATCTGCGTCGTATTGTTTCTCAGCTCTACATCAGAGACAACTGTCACCCCTTCAAAGCCAGTCTGCTGGTCTGGGTTCAGCTGCCCCTATGGATCAGCCTCTCTCTGGCCCTCCGAAACCTGAGTCTGGGCGAGTCCGGTAAGCTAGCGCTGAGACTGGACCAGCCCTGGACCAGGACTTTATTCCTTTAACTAACAGTAGACTGTGTTTGCTGCAGCGCTGCAGTCTGATCTGGCAGCAGGCGGCACTCTGTGGTTCCCAGACCTCACCTTACCTGATTCCACCTGGATCCTCCCTGTCTGTCTTGGACTGACCAACCTGCTCATCGTAGAGGTCAGTCTGTTCAGGAGGTGTGTGTGATCACCTGACCTGATGATGTCATCTGACCTAACCCTCCTCTTTTCTTCTTCTTCAGGTGTTTTCTCTTCAGAGAGTCGACCCCTCTCGGTTTCAGAGGATTGTGACGAACTCCATCAGAGGATTGTCGGTGTTGATGATTCCCATCGCTGCTACAGTCCCCTCAGTGAGTTAAAGGCACAGTCTGTCATTCTGTGCTATGAAATAAAATACAATCAGAGCAGCTGATTGGTTCAGTTTGGATGTTACAGAGTGACAACAAGTTCAGGTGCAGACAGAAGGCATGCAGAGTTTTCATACTTCTGCAGGTTTCATGTTCAGATCTGATGAGTTGATGAATCTTTGAATTTTTCTCTGAACGTGTCGAGTCGAGTTCTGTCAGACATTTGCACATTCCTGTCAGCGTCACGTGTTCATCAGATTAAACACATACAGACATGTTTTATCTGTCTGAGATCAGGCCCTACAGCTCAAACTCTGAAAACATGTTTCTTCTGCAGGATTGAAGTCTTAACGGTTACTAAGACCTGAACCAGGACCTAAGTCGGTCCAGATTCTGTCCAGTCTGATCAGGTCTAATAAGGTCCTGTTGTTGTATTAATGCAGGTCTCAGGTCTGTGTGTCAATATGTCTGATACCGGAGTCGACTCTCAGAGTCATAAAGGCCTCAGTCTGAGTCGGACTGTCCCCAGGTTTATGTCGTATCAGGTCTAATATACGGCTGCAGAAGGAGTTTCCCCTCGGGGATCAATAAAGTATTTCTGATTATAATAATAATAATAATAATAATAATGAAACTTTATTTATAGAGCACTTATCAAAACTATGTACAAAGTGCTTCACAACAAGAGAAATAAAACTCCACATTGAATGACGAAATATAAAGAAATAAAATACATAAAAGCAATAAAATAAACAATAAAATAAGCAGCCAGTTCAGGTAAAATCAGGATCTGCTTTCTGATAAAAATGTGTTTTGAGACGAGACTTAAACGAAGACTCTGACTCAGACAGCCTGATGTCTTTGGGCAAGTTGTTCCAGATCCTCGGGGCCCTGATGGCAAAAACTCTGTCCCCCTTAGTTTCCATCCTGGACTCAGGAACAGACAGGAGACCCCTGCCCGAAGATCTCAGACTATGTGAAGGTTCATTAGGGATTACAAGGTCTAAAATATAATCTGGGGCCATGAAGAGCCTTAAAAGGAATCAACAAGATCTTAAAATCAGTCCTGAAACCAACAGGGAGCCGATGTAAAGAGGCTGAACCAGGTGTGATGTGGTCGAACCTCTGGGTCCTGGTTTACAGCCGAGCAGCTGAGTTCTGTACAGTCTGCAGTCTGTCAGAGTTTTTAGATTAAGACAGACAGACTGTAACAGACTGTTACAATAATCGATGCGTGAGGAGATAAAAGCATGTACAACAGTTTCTGCATCACTAAGATTTAAAATAGATAATATTGTTGCAATATTTCTGAGGTGATAAAAACATGATTGGACAAGCTTATTGATATGTTGCTCAAAACATTAACTGCTATCAAACAGGACACCGAGGTTTCCTGCAACAGGCTCGATCTGTTGTGACAGGTTACCAGTGGATGGCAGTATTTGTTTAGTGATGTGTTGGGGCCCAATAACAAGGATTTCAGTTTTATTTGAGTTGAGCTGAAGAAAATGTATCGACATCCAGTGTTTTATGTCAGACAGGCAGTCCTGCAGAGAGCTCAGCGTACTGAGGTCAGTGGGCTCGACAGGGAGGTACAACTGTGTGTCATCCGCATAACAATGAAAAGAAATCCCATGTCTGCGGATGACATCACCCAAAGGAAGCATGTATAAGGAGAACAGTATTGGTCCCAGAATTTAGCCTTGAGGCACACCATACTTGATATGGGAAAAGGATGACATGAAGTTATTAATGCTGACACAGAGTTTCCTACTGGACAGATAAGATGAGAACCAGTCTAGTGCAGTGCCAGATATGCCCACCCAGTGCCTCAGTCTGTCTGAGAGAAGATGATGATGATCAATAGAGTCAAAGGCAGCACTTAAGTCCAGCAGCACAAGAACTGAACACACGTTCATTAAAAGGTCATTAGTGACTTTGAGGAGGGCTGTCTCAGTGCTGTGGTGCTGACAAAAGCCAGATGTGAACTTTTCAAAGGTATTATTGTTTTCCACAGCAGCAAGAAGCTGCTTGGATACAAGTTTTTCTAGAATCTTCGAAATAAAAGGCAGTTTGGAGATTGGACGATAGTTATCCAGAAGGGGGGGATCAAGCCCAGGTTTTTTTAGGACTGGCTGGACACAAGCTGTTTTAAAGTAATCAGGGACGCAGCCAGCGAGCTGTCTACTGGCTCTGAAAAAAATCTGAAAAAAAGTCAGAAAATGGTCAAAAACACCCGTTATATTTTCCAACCCAAGGAAATGTAGTCAAATGGCTTGTTTTATCTGACTAAAGGCTCCAACCCAAAGATATTCAGTTCATGAGTCCACGTGTTTACATGTTCACGTGTTCATGAGTTCAGAATCTGAATCAGAAATACTTTATTGATCCCCGAAACTCTTTAATGTTCATGAGTCCATGTGTCCTTTCTTCAATATTGTGATGAAAATATTATTTGCGACAAATAAAAATTATATTTTAAATATAATAAAACATTGTTTCTAGAGCAGCAACAGCAAAGTAACTATATAAATGCAATAATATCTAAAATGCTAATAAAATAAATCATATACACTAAAACGCTGAGTGAAGTTTAGAAAGAATGAAGAACTCAGACCTCCGTCAGTATCAGTGCTTCCTCCTGTCCTCCTCCCTCCGCCGCTGCTGTGACTCACTGCAGGTAAGTTACCTGGCGGAGGGGGAGGGGCTGCTTTGTCGCAGCCAGCAGGAAGTTTACAAGAATCTGCCAAATTTGAAAGGTATGTGGCAAACTAAGCTAAACAGTTAGACTACATGCATACTTAGTTTTAGCTTGTTTGTACAAATCTGCTATTAGCCGAGCTAGCGCGCTGCAGAACAGCTTAAAATATCCCTTTCTGCAAGTTTACATATTTATGCTTGTTGAACAGGGGTATTGGTTTTTTCGTTTGCGATGTGTTTATCGCGCATGTTCATATCGTGATGAATACGATTTATCGTCAGCGCTAGTCCATGCCTTTTATGCATTTTATTTTATTGTGAAATGAAATGATGTTGCTGTCTGCCGGTCTTTAAATTGTTCAATGATCAGAAACTTTACAGAAACCTGAACCTAAACCTCCAGTAGCAATGATTTTCTAAAACCAGTTTGTTTTCTGCCCCCCTCCCAGTCCATGGCTCTGTACTGGTTTGCCTCTAGTTTGGTGGGATTCAGTCACAACCTCCTCCTTCGGTCTGGTGCGATCCACAAAATCCTCAAACTCCGAACTCAACGTTCAGACTCTCCTTACAGAGACCTGCTGTATGCATTCATCACCAAATACTGCAAATAAATACAGAGTACTGCAAGTATACATCAAATACTTCAACTGTATATTCGTTTTCTATGAACCTTTTTCAGAACTTTTACTTGGGTCTTCAGTTATTAAGGAGCAGAAGGACTTTACTGCCCTGTGTTTGGCCTGTCAGGCTACTACAGTCTGCCCTACCTTATTGGTGAAGGGGTGTTGGGGCTGTATGCAGCCTGTTATTGATTGATTGATTGATTTAAATGTACATAAGTGTATCTATATATACACACTTATATACAGCCACAGTGTGATGATGGAAAACATAAAGAAACCAGTTTACAGTGAAACACACAGTCAGTAAACGTCTCAGTGAAAACTAATATTTTAACGCTGTTCAGCTGGTTATGATTTAAAATCAGGAGCAATGTTTGCAGACACATGTTGTATTGGTCCAGTGATTGATTGATTGATTGATTTGTTCATTCATAATTATTAAAACTTATGTTATATAAGGTGTCTGTATTCTGTTTCATCAGTTTGAAAGATTAAAACTCTGTTGTGAAGCTGACCCTTTAACATTCATTAAACTCGGTACTAAGAAGTGTTAAGCTAGTACGATATGATGACATTTAATTCATCCTGTGCTGTGTGAGCTGGACCCTTTGAACAATAACAGGAAGAATAATTGACCTCTGACTCTGGAATATTTCCTGTTTGTTAGTTTCCCACCGACCAGCTGACGCTCAGCGACAGTAAGGACAAACCTTTTAACTTCTCTGAAACCTCCAGTGGTTCGTCTTAGAGATGATTCCAGTTTTTAAACCCTTTACCACAATGTGAAAACATGAATAAAGTTGTTTTTCAGCAGACAGCAGAGTGGTACTGGTCTGTACTGGTCTGTACTGGTCTTTACTGGACTTTATTGGTCTGTATGTCTTTTCGACGGGGTCTCTGTAAATATTCTAGAGTCCGGTCCAGACCGGCTCTGTAGGAAAAGTGCAATCAGATAACTTCTGTTATGAACTGACGCTGTATAAATAAAGTTGAATTGAATTGAAACAACTATGTAAATATTAAATATAATAAAGATTTAAAATACCAACTGTGTGAGGAGTCCAGTGATCAACAGCAGCAGGAAACTTAATCATTAATGTGATTATTGATGAAGCAGAAACATCAAAGAGCTGAAGTTTTATTCTTTTGACTAAACTACAGATTTAAATCCTGAATGAAGCTTCACTGACTCGTTTTTCTTTTTTTATCATTCCGGCCTTTTTATTAATTAATTAATTATTATTGTTACTGTGATATTATTCAATCAGTCAGTGCTCCTCCTCACACTGAGAGCAGGTCTGGGATCAGTTCTGGGGCTCTGAGGCGGAGTCAGCAGCTTTAAACAGCTCACAGTTTGCAGATCAGATCTCAGTGTGTTTAGACCGTGACACAGTTCAGACCAGCAGAGTTCACATCAGAGATCTCCATCAGACCATCATGAGATCTTTCACCGTCTTTCTGTGTCTGGTTCTGTCGCTGCTCTCGGTCCTCCTGGTCCGGGTCTCTGCGGGTCCGGGCTGCGGACCATGTGACCCGGCTCAGTGCGTTCCTCTCCCCGGGGAGGGCTGCCCTGCCGGCTCTCTGCTGGACT
>NC_058049.1:17500-42500 GCF_020085105.1 Siniperca chuatsi | reverse complement strand
ACATTCACACAGTTACACATTTATACATTCACATCTGGACATTCACACCTGGACATTCATTCACACCTGGACATTCACACAGTTACACATTCATTCACACCTGGACATTCACACAGTTACACATTTATACATTCACACCTGGACATTCACACCTGGACATTCATTCACACCTGGACATTCACACCTGGACATTCATTCACACCTGGACATTCACACAGTTATACATTCACACAGTTACACATTCACACCTGGACATTCACACAGTTATACATTCACACCTGGACATTCACACAGTTACACATTTATACATTCACACCTGGACATTCACACAGTTACACATTCACACCTGGACATTCACACCTGGACATTCACACAGTTACACATTTATTCACACCTGGACATCCACACAGTTACACATTCACACCTGGACATTCACACCTGGACATTCACACCTGGACATTCACACAGTTACACATTCACACCTGGACATTCACACAGTTACACATTCACACCTGGACATTCACACCTGGACATTCAAACAGTTACACATTCACACCTGGACATTCACACCTGGACATTCACACAGTTACACATTCACACCTGGACATTCACACCTGGACATTCACACAGTTACACATTCACACCTGGACATTCACACAGTTACACATTCACACCTGGACATTCACACCTGGACATTCACACAGTTACACATTCACACCTGGACATTCATACCTGGACATTCATTCACACCTGGACATTCACACAGTTACACATTCACACCTGGACATTCATTCACACCTGGACATTCACACAGTTACACATTCACACCTGGACATTCATTCACACCTGGACATTCACACAGTTACACATTTATACACACCTGGACATTCACACAGTTACACATTTATACATTCACACCTGGACATTCACACCTGGACATTCATTCACACCTGGACATTCACACAGTTACACATTCATTCACACCTGGACATTCACACAGTTACACATTTATACATTCACACCTGGACATTCACACCTGGACATTCATTCACACCTGGACATTCACACCTGGACATTCATTCACACCTGGATATTCACACAGTTATACATTCACACAGTTACACATTCACACCTGGACATTCACACAGTTATACATTCACACCTGGACATTCACACAGTTACACATTTATACATTCACACCTGGACATTCACACAGTTACACATTCACACCTGGACATTCACACCTGGACATTCACACAGTTACACATTTATTCACACCTGGACATTCACACAGTTACACATTCACACCTGGACATTCACACCTGGACATTCACACCTGGACATTCACACAGTTACACATTCACACCTGGACATTCACACCTGGACATTCACACAGTTACACAGTTACACATTCACACCTGGACATTCACACAGTTACACATTCACACCTGGACATTCACACCTGGACATTCAAACAGTTACACATTCACACCTGGACATTCACACCTGGACATTCACACAGTTACACATTCACACCTGGACATTCACACAGTTACACATTCACACCTGGACATTCACACCTGGACATTCACACAGTTACACATTCACACCTGGACATTCACACAGTTACACATTCACACCTGGACATTCATACCTGGACATTCATTCACACCTGGACATTCACACCTGGACATTCATACCTGGACATTCATTCACACCTGGACATTCACACAGTTACACATTCACACCTGGACATTCATTCACACCTGGACATTCACACAGTTACACATTCACACCTGGACATTCATTCACACCTGGACATTCACACCTGGACATTCACACCTGGACATTCACACCTGGACATTCACACAGTTACACATTCACACCTGGACATTCACACCTGGACATTCACACAGTTACACATTCACACCTGGACATTCATTCACACCTGGACATTCACACAGTTACACATTCAAACCTGGACATTCACACAGTTACACATTCACACAGTTACACATTCACACCTGGACATTCATTCACACCTGGACATTCACACAGTTACACATTCACACCTGGACATTCACACCTGTACATTCATTCACACCTGGACATTCACACAGTTACACATTCACACCTGGACATTCACACAGTTACACATTCACACAGTTACACATTCACACCTGGGCATTCACACCTGGACGCTGCCCAGCTCCACCACAGTCTGCTCCGCTGGCCACTGAGCAGCAGCGCCAGAGCCTTGCTCGAGGGCGCCTCAGTGGTGGTGATGATTTATCCTGCCGGGCCGGGGATTGAACCGACAACCCTTCCGGTCACGAGCTTGTTTCTCTAAGCTTTAGACCACCACTGCCCAAACTGATGAACAACTGATGAACAAGTGAATACATATGAAAATAACACTTAAACGTTTTTAGGTTTTCTCACGTTTGTAAACTTTGGCCTCAGACATCACGAGTCGTAAAGAAAAGATACGCAAATGAAAATATATAAATATACAAATGTTGACGTTTTGTCACTGCTTTTCAAAACTGCATTTTAATGAATATTCATAGAACTTGTTTAACATGCACATGTGACAACAGGTTTGTTATGACTGATAACTAATTAAAATATAAGAATGTGAAAACTTCAGAGGGTTAAAAAGAGACAAACACTTCTCCTGATGAACACATATGTTACCTGCAGCCTCAGGTGTTTCAGGTGTTCAGACGTCAGTATGTCTGTCAGCAGGTTTTTCTCTGCAGGTTCAGACTCTACTTTAGTCTGGACTTGAGATCAGATTGTAATTTTACTGCAGACTTCAGAACGAGCTGCGGCCTGTTTCTGAATCAGACGTGAAGTCGATGTTCCTCATCAGTTTCTACAGATTCACGAAGCAAACTGTTTAATTAAAACTACAATCTCAAAGCAACAGCGTCTCAGTCCTCTTGTCCTCTGATGTGTCTCTGATGTCCTGATGATGTTGTCGGTGATGAAGATGATGCCGGGGTATCTTCCTTCAGGTCCTCAGTGGGAAGAAGAGGATGGAGCTTCTTCCTGGAGACAGAGACAACCTGGCGATTCAGACGAGAGGAGGACCAGAGAAACATGAAGTGACCGGCTGGGTGCTGGTTAGTGACACACCTTCATTTACACACTAACACACACTCATATTAATAAATACACATTCCCATATTCACAGAAAATGTCTCAAAGTATCTGCGAGCCCATTGGTTCCTGCTGAAGACCTTTAAAAACACAGATCTGTAGTTTCCTGTTTAAAAGGCTCAGTCGTTTCCTCAAACAGCTGCTCGCTGTAGTTTTTATCAGACCAACAGCAGGAAACAGTGCATCTGTTGGGGACTATTTCCAGCGGCGGATGAATCCACATGTGGTGCTGTAGTGAGTGTTTGGGGCAGCAGGACGGTGTGTGTGTGTGAGTCAGAATAAACTACAGTGTGTGTGTTCGTGGTGATGGAGGAACAACAGAGCGGCTCGCTGATGTGTTTTAATAACAGCAGCGGAGCTCTGCGGCTCCGAGGACGAAGATCATCAATGTGCTGTCGGCTAGAGACTCTCTGATCAGTGGGGGGGTCGGGGGGGTCGGGGGTACTTACCTGTGGCATCATCACCAGGTGCTGACAGGAACAGCTACAGCAAAAGTTCAACATAAGAAACATGGAAAACACTGTTTTACATTATGTGAAACTGAACCTCTAACTTTGTTAAAATCATAAAAGATTAAAATTATAATCTAAACATCTGGAACATTTATTACAAACACGACAAGAAGTGATGTCATGACTTTAGCTGTCTGTTGGACCAATCAGCATCACTGATGGTGTTTTTTTATTTCAGATCTCCCCTCTGACAAAAGAAGAAGAAGGATCGTACGAGTGTCACGCCACCAACTCTAAAGGAGAAGCTTCAGCTGTCGGAGCGATTCACCTGGTCGAGTCCATCGATGACATCATCGTCAAGAAAGGTAACCACGACAACACAAACAGACTGTACACAAGAAACGGCACACTGACTGACCGAAGAACAAACAAACAAACAAACAAACAAGACGCTGACTTCACCGAAACAGAGAACAAACTGGTAAACGCCCAGCAGGAGTGTGTGGCTTTGCGTCATACGTGTAGTGTGCAGCGGGTGGCGCCGCACCCACAGGTGGGGGTATTGTGGGAATTTGGTGTAACGCTCCTGATCCGAGGGTGATAGTCACACAGTTACAGGTCCACTGAAATCAAATAAAACAATGTTGCCAAAACATACAAATATAATTTGTCCAAATATTTGGACAGCACACAATAACAGTATGAACATTAACACAACATTAAGATTGATATATATTAATTATATGTACCAAATATCCTACGCGTGCGCGTGTCGTGTTGAGATATTGATCAGCAGGATCCTCCGTCTGCTCGGAGATCAGAGCTGAACTCGTTAAAGGAAACGTTCCTGTACAGTAGAGGTTCGGGTAGCAGGATAGACATCGTTTTATATTATAAAACAGAAGAACAGAAAACGATTCAAAGAGCGTCTCTGTCTCACCTCACCTGTCTCACCTGTCTCACCTCACCTGTGTCACCTGTCTCAGCTCACTTGTCTCACCTGTCTCAGCTCACCTGTCTCACCTGTCTTCCTGTCTGGATGTCCAGTCTGTGGACACTGAGCCTGAGTCAGGATCTGTCTCTGCTTCCTGTCTCTGACAGCAGACAGATTCTGCCAGTCCATCGTCTCTTCAGGTCCAGATAACTTTCTGATCTGGCTTTTAGTTTCTGTCCAGTGATCCAGATTCAGGTTTCTTTGCGTCGTGTTGTAGTTTGGTTTCTTCTGTCAAACTCGCCTACAAGATATAAAACATAAAGCCGAAAACAGTAAACAGCAGCAGGTGAGTTTGTTTTATTGATCTTAATACAAAGAGAAACAGAAGAGCCTGAACTCTGTTAACTTCACTACTTCGTGTTCAAACTTTCAGTCTCAACATGTTTAAAACACAGACGTGTAGTCGGTCTCTGCTGGTTGCCGTGGAAACAGGGTGTTTCCGTGGCGAGCTGTAACAGATTCTCAGGCCACAGAAACTCAAACTCTTTGTGTGAGTGTCAGACAGGTGATTTACAGGTAAGACTCTGCCCCCCGTCCTTCAAACTGAAACAACAACCTTTAAAATCGGCTGAATGTTTCGTCTGAACGTCAACACCGAACCAAGCCGTGAAAATCTTTTTTAAATAAAAAACGTTCTAATTTGAATGAACCTGCAGTTCTGTTTAAAATAAAAAAGATAATTCACAGGAAGTTGTAAAACTTCCGGCCCCTTCTGACTGATGATGTCATTTACTTTCAGTGACGAAGGAAGATGAGCTGTGATCAGCTGATCAGAGATCAATGAAGACGATCGTCACAGGAAACAGCTGAAAATGATTTTTTCAGTGAAATTATCTGATTTTTCTTGATGTTTCTGTTACAAAGGCAAACATTTGAGATCAAATCGATAGATTTAAATCCTCTTAATCTTTACATTCTGGATTCAGAGTTTTAGTTAAACTTTTCTTATTTTAACGTTTTACATTTTTTAAAATCATTTATTATGTTTTTCTCTTCTGAGCAGATGAACTGAAATCAGTCAGATTTGTATTTTGTTAAGAATCTGATCGCAGCCACTGCAACAGTTCCTCAGTTCAGGTCTGAATATTAACTTTGATGTTAAAGTTTAATATTTCTTTAACATTAAACTCTGTTAAACTATTTTCTTTCTCTGAGCTTCAGTTTGTTTGTTGGTGGAAACTAAAAATATTTTCTTCTGTATTTTCTCTGAATAAAATAAAATATCTTTAACTTAATGTTGGTAGTTTTTATTGTTTGTTGTGTCAAACTGATCAATAATCAATATTTCTGCTGTTTCACTGCTGAATAAATTTCTGTAAAAGGTGAATTTGTTACTTTAGAAGAACGACCTGAAAACAGTTCTGACACATAAATAGCCTTTTTGTTGTCGCTTGGATCCGTTCATGAGGACGTGGAGGCAGCGGTTCCCACTAATGTCCCATCAGGACGACCCGCACTGAATCCTTCAGTGGACTGATGCTGGAAATGGGAACAACACATTTTAAGCATTTTATTTATAACAAAGTAAAATAGAAGTTGAGTTAATGTTCCAAGTCACTGCAGAAGCAGACTAACCTGAACCCTGCAGGTAAAAACAGAAGTGATGATGGAACATCAGAGTCGGTCACAGCCTTTGCTGTTTAGTTTATGTTGACGCTGCCTCACCTGCCCGACATGAGAAAGCTGTCAAAACAATTTAATCTGTAAGAAATCACATATTTATAGATTTACTCACTCCCCAATCATTTATTTACACTGCCGCTCAAAGGTTTTGTCACCTGTTATCTTGAAGTTTTTCTTCTTTCCTTCAATAACGGCTGTTAACAGATAAAAACAGTATAATTATACACCACATTATTTATATTTGAATGAGTTTCAGTCGATGTCCCCACAGTGTTGCACGACAGCGGAGAATACTGTTGTAACCATCTTTGATTTTTAATTTGTTTTCCCGTCCAGAAAAGCGTGACCCGGATCATTATTGAACCACAACTCTAAATGTTTTGGGAGCCGTTTGTCTCTGGGCCCTCTGCAGTCTCCTCAGTGGTCACACTGAACAGGTTTAAACTGTGTCCTCTGCAGTATGTTCGCCTGCTGTTCTGTGATCCAGTTCCAGCGGTGCTGACCTGGACTCGCCTGCTGTTCTGCGATCCAGTTCCAGCGGTGCTGACCTGGACTCGCCTGCTGTTCTGCGATCCAGTTCCAGCGGTGCTGACCTGGACTCGCCTGCTGTTCTGCGATCCAGTTCCAGCGGTGCTGACCTGGACTCGCCTGCTGTTCTGCGATCCAGTTCCAGCGGTGCTGACCTGGACTCGCCTGCTGTTCTGCGATCCAGTTCCAGCGGTGCTGACCTGGACTCGCCTGCTGTTTCTACTGTGAAGGTTTAAGAATAGCTTTGCTAAAGCAACACGCCTGTTAATTCTAGCTTGTTAGAGGCATTATTGTGCTTTGACACTGAAACAGGAACCTGTTCCTGTTTAAATCTCCACAGATTTTAACGCTCAGTTTCCAGTTTCTTTCACCAGTGACTGCTGATTTCATATATTCGTATTTAACTGTTGCTCAGATGGATCTTTGTCTCGTTCTGCCCTTTCAGTCGTCAGTCTGGTTGAACCATTGTACAGCGTTTTGTTCTCCGTGTACATTACATTACTCTTGCAAACCCTTCATACTAAATAAGCTTTATTTGTAAAGAGGACTCTCTACAACCTGAAAGCATGAAAGACCTTCAGAGATACAGAGTTCCTCTCAGCTGTCTGACGGCACTGAATCAAGCTTTTGTGGCAGGCGACTCCAGACTTTTGAGCAGTAGTGTATTTTCCTTTATTTTTGTTTCATTTGTTTGTTCATTTATTTATTCCTCTTCTGTCTTGAATCTTAGTAACCTGAATTGCTCACTGGATGGCGCTGTTGTCTTGTTTGTTTGTTGCTGATGAATTCAGTGATAAAGTTTGAAGAAAAATAAAGAAAGAAAACAAAGAGACTGTTTATACAGCAGGGACACAGTCCGACTGCGATCAGTGAGTCCGCAGCTTTCTGTGGATTTAACCGAAGCTGGATGACTTTTAAGTGGCTTAGATCACCGTGGTAACCATGGTAGATCACCATAGTTACCAGGTTAAATCAGCAGACGTTTTACCCTTAGTTAGCACTTCGTTACTGGACATGATCAGTCTGTCTTTATTAACAGGCTATGAACCTTTAAAGCAGCTGTAATTAAACCGCTTCTTAAAAAGCCCACTCTCGATCCTTCGTCCCTCTGAATTTACAACATTGACAGACTAATGAATGGTGATTATAGCTGCATTTTAACTGTGCACACTGATGAAGAGGACAAAGGCAGAGCAGAGGACGAAGTGGTGGAAGTTGAAAAAGGAAAAATGTCGTGTAGTTTTCAGGGAGGAGCTGAGACAGACTCTGGGTGGTAAGGAAGTGCTCCCAGATGACTGGACCACTACAGCTGATGTGATCAGGGAGACAGGTAGGAGGGTACTCGGTGTGTCATCTGGAAAGAGGAAAGTGGACACGGAGACTTGGTGGTGGAACGAGGAAGTTCAGGAGTGTATACAGAGAAAGAGGTTAGCTAAGAAGAAGAGGGACACAGAGGACTGAAGAGAGTAGACAGGAGTACAGGGAGATGCAGCGTGAGGTGAAGGTAGAGGTGGCAAAGGCCAAACAAAGAGCATATGAGGACTTGTATGCTAGGTTGGACACTAAAGAGGGACAGGTGGATTTGTACAAAAATTTGTACGAAAAGTGTCAGGTGTGTTGTGTGATAAAAGAGTATCAGCAAGAATGAAAGGAAAGGTGTTGGAGACGGCGGTGAGACCAGCGATGTTGTACAGCTTAGAGACAGCGGCGCTGAAAGAAAGACAAGAGGCAGAGCTGGAGGCAGCAGAGCTTAAGGTTCTCTTTGGGAGGGACGAGGATGGACGGGATCAGGAACGAGGACATCAGAGGGACAGCTCATGTTAGATGTTTCGGAGATAAAGTCAGAGAGGACAGATCGAGGTGGTTTGGACACGTTCAGAGGAGAGACTGTGAATATATTGGTAGAAGGATGCTGAGGCTGGAGCTGCCAGGCAGGAGGTCTAGAGGAAGACCAGAGAGGAGGTTTATGGATGTAGTGAGAGAGGACAGGAAGCTAACTGGTGTGAGTGAAGAGGACGCAGAGGACAGGGTTAGATGGAGGCACATGATTCGCTGTGGCGACCCCTGAAAGGGAACAGCCGAAAGGAGAAGAAGAAGAAGAAGATCTGCGTGGAGACGTCTGTCTCTGCTGCCGTCTGTCCTTCAGCTGGTGTCTCTACCTGCTGCACTCAGGTGTGTCTGACCTCAGAGACGAGCTGCTTAATAAAGGCTGGATATATAACTGAGGGAGCAGCTGGTGGAGGAGGCGCCGCCCCTCCAGCAGAGCTCCTCAGACTCCAGCAGCCCTGAAGCTGCTCTGGAGGCTCGTGGAGGCCGGACTCCACGCCGACACACTTCCTGTCACCTGTCACCTGTCTGTTCATATATATTTTATACACCTGTATATGTACCTGTGGATATACCTGTGTGTGGCTATACAGGTGCATACATCTGCAGTGTCGTGGTCCAAACGGAGGAGGGCAGCAGTGCGTCATCTCTGCGTCCAGCCTCATGAAGGAAGAAGAAGAAGACCGGAAGTGACATATTTCCGCGCTTTTCGTCACAACGTCGTGCTGGAGTTTGCAGTTTGTTGGATTTAAATATTTTCTGGAGATAAAACATGTACGACCAGGACGAAGGTGAGGTGCTGTCTGTTTACACCCGCAGAAACTTTATTAACAAACAGGTTAATTAAACTTTATTAACACTTAACTTCCTCTGAAAACATGAACCTCCGCAAGCCTTTAGCCGCTAGCTAATGTTAGCTGCTGATGTGAAAACATCAGTGTTACTGAGTGAACTCATGCTGAGACCAGTTAGCTCACATTAACGTCTGGGAACATTTACTAACTTACTAACACACAGGCAAACGTTAGCTTCATCTGCAAAGACGAGCCGTCACTGACATGCTAACAGCAGCTAATGCTAGTGGTGCGGTGCTTTGTTTCAGCTAGCAGGCTAACGGGCTAATCATAATTCATAATAATAAAGAATAATAAAGTACAAACAGTCAGAAACAGATACACTGTTTGCGTTTGTGATGGAAGAAATACTCAGATCCTTCAGTAGAAGTACCAACACTACAATATGAAAGTGTTAAATACACCATAACAAGCCGTACTTAAGTAAAAGTATTCAAGTATTATTAGCGAAATGTACTAAAAATAAATATTTACATGTCATCACTGTCACAGATGACTGTGTAATGCCAGGTAACGTGTTTCTGGTAGTTAGTTAATCAGTTAGTGAGTTAGAAACTTGATTGTTAACGTTGTGGAAAGTTATCTTCAGTGTCACCAGAAAACATTAAAAACAAACAGCAAGAACACAACAAACAACCTGATTTAAAAAGTCTTAAATACAGTGAACATAAAGACAAACACAACAACACAATACAAATGTTGTGTGAGCTAATGGGTCAACCTACAGATACTGATCAGTGAAAATATCTAATGTTTATTTGTGTGTTCGGCAGATAATCAGTACGATGAGGACGATGATGAAATCACTCCAGATTTGTGGCAGGAAGCGTGCTGGATCGTCATCAGGTAAACTGCCCTGGATTCACCTCTCCTGTGTCAACGTACTGTAGACACAATACTGACGCACAGAAGAGACTGATAATCAATAATGTCGATAGGCATCAACAGATCTTAGATATAGTTATAATAAGCTGCAGACATGTTGTCAAATTCCTGAAGCTCTTGAGGAAACTAGATTCACATTTTTTACCTCACAGTTAAGTTAAAAGCAGAGGCGATGAAGTAATAATAACTTTATTTATATAGCACCTTTTCAAAACAGTTACAAAGTGCTTTACAGTAAAAACATAATAAACGCAAATAAGATCTAGAACTTAAGATATAAACATGATAAAATAATTTAACTGCAACAAATACCATCAGATAAGATGTCTTAAGAGGACGTTTAATGGAGGACACCGAGTTCGTCGTCCTGAGATCTCCAGGCAGGAAGGTCCACAGCTGAGGGGCCCGACAGCAGGGGCCCCGTCACCTTTAGTGACGAGTCCAGATTTAGGAACCGGTAGTGGGGCCCTGCCGGAGGATCTCGGGCAGCGATCGGGCTCAGAGGGAGTCGGCAGATCAGATACAGGCAGCAGTCTGAGTCATTCAAGGCTCTAAAAACAAGCAGTAAAATCTTCAAATCAGTTCTGAAACTCACAGGTGAGCAGCGGCGGCGGCAGGGATCGCCGGGATGTGGTCGCTTCTCTTAGTACGCGGTAAAAGCCGCCGCGGCAGCGTCTTGTACCGGCTGCGGTCTCTGGACGTTTCGCCTGCTGAGACCAGAATAAAGAGCGCCGCAGTAGTCGAGTCTGGAGGAGATGAAAGCAGGGACGAGCTTTTCGGTCTGCAGAGGGAAGGAACGACCTGATCTTGGTTAGCTGTCTCAGGACTGCACCACGTTAATCACCTGAGCATCAAAGGACGCTTCAGAATCAAGATAACACCTGCGGCCTCTTTTCAAACGTTATCATACTCGAGGAGAGATTATTATGGCTGCTGGTACCGGGGCCACCGGGGCCGTTATAACTACCACATTTTTCAAAGATTAGATTGTTATTCATAAAAGAAATCAGTTGAGTGGAAACAACTTTTTCTAAAATCTCGGGTCTAAAATTGCTGCATGTCTGAATCAAATGCAGTCTGAAGGCAGGCGATGATTTTAAAAATGTAACAGTGTTCCAGGGTTGACGGATCGATTTCATTGACGTGGGTTAATGTTGAAGGTGGCATGAGTCAACATCAGGCTCTCTGAGTGCTGCTGAATCTCCACTATTTTATTATAAAGGTAATTAAGAAGTTCTTCACATAGTGTAAATAGATTTTATATCTGCTAGTTTTATTTAATGTGAGTCTAACAACAAATCAGATGTGAAACTGCTGATCTTTGATGGAGCTTTCTCACCGAAGAGACTCGCATTTCTTTAACTACTGTTTGTTAAACACTTTTATTTTGAGTGTCAGTGAATCTGACTTTTACCTTCCTGTTTAAAACATTTCCTCTTTGGCAGTGAGAGAAACAGATAACTGATTTAAGAAAAGATCAATAAAACAAACACATCAAACACTTGCCTTCACGACTCTCAACAGAACAGAGTTTTTCTTACAGATCATGATGGTTTTACCGTCAGAGGTTCGCTCAGTTATTGTTTCCAGGTAACGGAGAATTTAAAAGGGCCTGTTTAATAATTCCTCCACGTTAGATCTCAGAAGAGGCGGCGATTTGAATAGACCTAGAGCTCTGAATCAAACAGATCTGAGTATGAGATCAAACATTTTCTCTAAATTAAAATGGTGGTAGTATCAGAATGGCTAGACCCTGACACACACATTTATTAAAATGATTAAAAAAAATAATACTAACAGGTGTGTTTTCCCTTTTTATTGTGATTTGATCCGGCTTACTTTTAATGACGGGGGCCAAAACACATTTTCTGGACATGAATATAAGATTCCTTCTGTTTTTCCTCTAACACATAACGAAC
This sequence comes from Siniperca chuatsi, assembly GCF_020085105.1. NCBI lineage: Eukaryota > Metazoa > Chordata > Actinopteri > Centrarchiformes > Sinipercidae > Siniperca > Siniperca chuatsi. The sequence continues at coordinate 30,253 of NC_058049.1, read as the reverse complement.
GTAGGTGATGTAGATTCTGACATATATGGATGATGAAAGTTTATATATAACGTTTGATATTTTGAAGTATGGCTTTTCTATTACTGGTTTTCTCTTTATACCTTTTTCTATGTATTTTATTGAATGAATGAATTTATTGAAACCGAAGGGTTAACCACGCCTGCCATCACAGAGCTTATCGTTGTGCGTGTTGTAGAAATATGGGTGCGTTTCCCGTTTTCCAAACATTCTGACCTGACGAAGATCCAAGTAGATCGACACGTTGTCATTATTAAACTTTTGGGGGTTAGGCATGAAGTGAGTGTGCAGGAATTACCTTTTTTTTAATTGACGCTGTTTAATAATTCTGACACTGATTTAGAGCATTAGTCTTATTTTTAATATTTAGGTATTATTCTGTGTGCCTGCTGCTTCTTCCCCTCTAGTTAATCATATTTCATCTTGCTTTTTACTGCCGAAGTAAAATCATTTCCCTCACTGTTTTGTTTCACATCATATTAAACTCGAGGTTCTGATTATGTTTCATATAATAACTGACCGTCCTCTGTCACGTCTGATCAGTAAACCAGTTAACTGATAACCAGTTAATAACCAGATATTTTCAGGATCAGTGATGTTCCACTGAAGACAAACATCAGCTGTCTTCGTGATGCAGGCTCCAGTCTGTATAAACTTTATATTCTCTGTATATGTATATCTGCCTGCTGTTTTACAGGCTTATGATACAGAGCCCTGCTCTCTATTAGCTCTGATTCACCTTATAGCACCTTCAGCGGAAGACTCATCCTCCCACAATGCACCACAGAGCGCTCTATTAGCTCTTATTCTGATAAGGTTCTGGTTTCCTTCACCTCTTATTTTGACGGGACTTTCTCTGTTTCCTTTTCCAGCTCTTATTTTGACGAGACTTTCTCTGTTTCCTTTTCCAGCTCTTATTTTGACGAGAAGGGTCTGGTGCGTCAGCAGCTGGATTCGTTCGATGAGTTCATCCAGATGTCTGTTCAGAGGATCGTGGAGGACGCTCCACCCATCGACCTGCAAGCTGAAGCTCAGCACACCTCAGGAGAGGTGGAGGAGCCGGTGAGGAACAACACGTGGGACTGGCTCTGGACCAGTACCCTGACCTGGTTTGGGAGGTTTAGAGATGTTCAGAGCGACATCTTTTAGTTGTAATCTTCAGGGTCTGTGTAGGAGGGTCCTGGTTTAAGATAATTACAGCTCCTGTGTTTCACTGTGACATCACTCTGACCTCAGGTTTCTGTTTCAGCCTCGTTACCTGCTGAAGTTTGAGCAGATTTACCTGTCCAAGCCCACCCACTGGGAGAGAGATGGAGCGCCGTCTCCCATGATGCCCAACGAAGCCCGACTACGGAACCTCACGTAGGTCTCGCCTGGTCTTTTTACTCTCACCTGTCCTCACCTGGTCTCACCTGATCTGTGTTACTGTGTGACCCCCACTCAGGTACTCGGCCCCCCTTTACGTTGACATCACTAAGACCATCATAAAAGAGGGGGAGGACCAGCTGCAGACTCAGCACCAGAAGACCTTCATTGGTAAAATTCCCATCATGCTTCGCTCCACCTACTGTCTGCTGAGTGGCCTGACAGACCGAGACCTGTGTGAGCTTAACGAGTGTCCGCTTGACCCCGGAGGTTATTTCATCATCAACGGCTCCGAGAAGGTACACTGTGACATCACGAGACACCATGTGACATCACTGAGAGTCTGTATGCTAGGATACGCTAGCTGGTTCTCGCTCGCTCTTCTTCTGATTCCAAAATCTGCGAATCGAATGCGTGAAAATAAACAAAATCTTGCACATAGGTCCAGTCCTATGCCAAACGTCCTCAACAGGAGTTGTGGGCCAGTAGTCCTGATGGTGGCGCTACAGCAACCGTCTAAAGTTTAAAACATTCAAAATTCATAACAAATCAGTCGTGCGTGCTACCACTTTGCAACTTTCACCGAAACGTTTAGCAGAAATGTTCAGATGCCAGGAATTATGAAGCCCATCGCTCTGTTTTTCTCAAACTGTAAAACCAATTAAACCCGTCTCCCACATGTTTCACGCAGTCGACACCAAACCTGCCACCCTGCCTCTTCAGACTGACCTCCACAAACCATCCAGCCACATTTTCAAAATTTAAAAAATTGAGCCCACCGTGCATCAAAATGTTTGACCGTAAACAGCTACTGCAAATTCTCGATAAAATAAATCTCAGATGTTTATGAAAAACATTACAAAGTTTTGTAGTTATGGTCGATGTAGTGTGGTTATTTCAGAATTGTCTCTAAAACAGTATTTTGAATCCTATCCTCATGAAAACCATCGCAGCCTCTTTAAACATCAGTTTGTCATTTATGCAGCAATCAGTCTTTGTAAAAATAAATTACAGACATTTCTATGTTGTCTAGTTTGAAATCTGCCTTTAAGCCGTTATCTCAAGCCTGGTGGCTGCATGAGTCTTAGTGTGAAGCCGCCTCTGGTCTTCTGTTTGAGCAGGTAGCTCAGCGTCATCACGACGTGCGACTGGTGACAAAGGTTGTGAGTTCGAGACCCGGATGATGAACGATGAACGTCTTATATCAGTAGTCATCAACCTCGCTCCTGGAGAGCTACTGCCATGCATGTTTTAGGTATCTCCCCACTCTAACCAACGGCAGTCAATTGGCACCAAACTAACAAGTGGTTTCTCACTTGGCAGGTGACCCTTAGTGTCTACGGTTGTGAGTTCGAGTCCTGGGTGATGCAGAATAAACAAGCTAATGTCTACTCAGCCTTAGTGCCGTGTGGATTAGAGAAGCGTGACTTCAAGGTTTAATAACTTCGGTCCGGGATGTTCTGCCGATGGACTACATTTGTCTTCTTTTTTCATCTTCCTCCTCTTCTTCCTTATTCTTCTTCTTCCTCCCCCTCAAAATGCCCGGCCCGGACTCACATGGCCGACTTGATTTAAAAACTGAGAAAACAACTGGTGTGGTTTTTCTGATCAAGCTGGTTCCCCTGCTGGGTTTCAGGTGCTGATCGCTCAGGAAAAGATGGCCACCAACACGGTGTACGTGTTTGCCAAGAAGGACTCAAAGTACGCCTACACAGGCGAGTGCCGGTCCTGTTTGGAGAACTCGTCCCGTCCCACCAGCACCATCTGGGTCAGCATGATGGCCAGAGGAGGACAGGTGAGTCCTTACGTTCACAGGATGAATACAGGACTCATTATTATTTTATGATATTTTCGTATGACTTCAGGTCACCATTTAATATAATAAAATAATATAATAACCCAGAGTAGGACAGGGATTCCTGAAATTCACCCGGATAATTTAATTTCAGTTCAATTGTATTTATATAGCACCAGTTCATAACAGAAGTTATCTCACTGCACTTTTCCTACAGAGCAGGTCCAGACCGAACTCTATAATATTATTTACAGACCCGACAGATCCAGGACTCCTTATTATTAATACTCTTTATATGACATCAGGTTATCACAAATATTCTGTAAATTAGCTACTGTTTTTACTTTGTTCACATGGATACCTCATTAATATACAAAACATTAACATCCTCTTCATATACATCACTGTCGTCTTTTCATACAACTTTACTGATGGATCACACGACAGCTGCGATTGATTATTGATTGATTGTCTCTCTCAGGGAGTGAAGAAGAGTGCGATTGGTCAGAGGATCGTGTCCACGCTGCCTTACATCAGACAAGAAGTTCCCATCATCATCGTGTTTCGAGCGCTGGGCTTCGTGTCGGACAGAGACATCTTGGAACACATCATCTACGACTTCGACGACCCCGAGATGATGGAGATGGTCAGTCTGATTATCAGTTATTGATCGAGTAGTGATTGTCAGTTCATCATTAACAGCTCAGGCACTAAACACTCTGAAGGAGAATCTACAGGGAGAGTCATTGATAGCCCCGCCCACAGGGCTGTGATGTCACCACTTATTGAATTCAATTTCAATTCTATTTCCAGTTTTATTTAAATAGCGCCAATTCATAACAGAAGTTATGTCATTGCACTTTTCCTGCAGAGCCGGTCTCGACCGAACTCTGTATGATATTAAAAGTACGGTAAATAACAGTGATGTCACTGTGCTTGCAGGTGAAGCCGTCTCTGGACGAAGCGTTTGTGATCCAGGAGCAGAACGTGGCTTTAAACTTTATTGGTTCCAGAGGAGCGAAACCCGGCGTGACGAAAGAACGAAGAATCAAATACGCAAAAGAAGTTCTGCAGAAAGAGATGCTGCCACACGTTGGAGTCAGTGACTTCTGTGAGACCAAGAAGGCTTACTTCTTAGGGTGAGTCCCACCTGAGAGACGCTTGTACAGGTCAGTCCCACCTGACACAACTGTACAGGTGTCTGTGAGACCACGGCCAAGTTCTTTATTGTCATATAAGCCAGTGTCAGTGTGTAACACTGTGTTTTCAGGTACATGGTCCACAGGTGTCAGTGTGTGTCAGTGTGTGTCAGTGTGTGTGTCTGTGTGTGTGTGTGTGTGTGTGTGTGTGTGTGTGTATTACTGTGTGTATTACTGTGTTTTCAGGTACATGGTCCACAGGTGTCAGTGTGTGTGTGTGTGTGTGTGTGTGTGTGTGTGTGTGTGTGTGTGTGTGTGTGTGTGTGTGTGTGTGTGTGTGTGTGTGTGTGTGTGTATTATTGTGTGTGTGTGTGTGTATTACTGTGTGTATTACTGTGTGTATTACTGTGTTTTCAGGTACATGGTCCACAGGTGTCAGTGTGTGTATTACTGTGTGTGTGTGTGTGTGTATTACTGTGTGTGTGTGTGTGTGTATTACTGTGTGTGTGTGTGTGTGTATTACTGTGTGTGTGTGTGTGTGTGTGTATTACTGTGTGTATTACTGTGTGTATTACTGTGTTTTCAGGTACATGGTCCACAGGTTGTTGCTGGCTGCTCTCGGCAGACGAGAGCTGGATGACAGAGATCACTACGGCAACAAGAGGCTGGACCTTGCCGGGCCGCTATTGGCGTTCCTGTTCAGAGGGTGGGGCTTCTTTCACTCACTGTCATCACATATGACGACTGACCTTTGATCACCGCTCACTCACCTTTTATCAGAAAACAAACCCTTCAGGGCTCCAGACTAACTTTTTACATTGGTGGTGGCACTGGTGCGCCTAACTTTTTAATTTAATATCACCAGCACATAATTTCGGTGCACCCAATAATACATTTTAAGCGTTTCCTTTTTGGGGCTTGGGGGATTATATATAGGTTAACATTTGAAAGAATACATTAATATAGTAATCCGTTTCGTGTAGTTTATTTCTTATTTCACCATTTTAATTCTCCGCCTTATTTTAGCGTTTACTCACAAACGACTTTAATCTGCTCGCCTTGCTTTTCCTTTCAGTTCTTTCTTTTCTCTGCACACAAACTTTTTTCATCCGCGATTCCGTTTAGCAGCTGAGCCGCGAGTGGAGGAGGCTTGTTGTTAATGACGCAGCCTATCGAAACCAATGTGGCACCGAATGACATCGGCACAGAGAGGTGCACTTACAAGCTTCTCCCAAACAATGGAGACAATAAACAGGAGCCTCTCTGTGTTTCTCTGCAGAGCATGTGCGATTATCTGTTGCCTGCACGGGGCGGGTGGAGCGAGCGGAGCTTTTCCACCAGTTAATCGATCGCAGATGGCTTTTATTTTTATCAGACCTGCAAAATTTCAGGCGCACTAGTGTGACCAATGAAAATGTTGAGTCGCACTTGACCCTGCGACCCTGGAGCCAAGCATATACACACTAATATATAATATGTTTTATATGATGACTTGAAAGTAAATGTACTGCAGGTTTTAATTTTGTGACTGGAAATAATAAAACTGGATGAAAGCCCCGTTTTTTCTCCGTGTTCAGCATGTTTAAGAACCTGCTGAAGGAGATCCGGATTTATGCTCAGAAGTTCATCGACAGAGGAAAAGACTTCAATCTGGAGCTTGCCATTAAAACCCGGATCATCTCAGACGGCCTCAAATACTCGCTGGCCACTGGAAACTGGGGCGACGTGAAGAAGGCTCACCAGGCCCGAGCCGGAGTGTCACAGGTGAGAACACCTGCCTCCATTTGAAACCTCTAAAGACGGAGTGTGACATTCATTCGTCGCACAGATGTAGTTTTTATGTTAATCTTATTGAACAGCTTTGATCTGAAATAATGACATCTCTCTGACTTCAGAGAGGTCTGGTCACAGCCGAGATGTTTGACATCAGTCAGCAGCATCAGTGTTTTGTTAAAACGCAGTTTTCTCACAATGTCGGGCCGACATCTTCAGATTTAATCGGCTCAGTGTAGCGTGTCAGCGACGGTCTCAGTCTGTCTGTGTTCGACCGGATCAGGATGTCCTGAGTTCAGCATCTAAACAGCATCCAGTTTTATTTTTGTGCTTGTAGGTGTTGAACCGTCTGACCTTCGCATCCACCCTGTCCCACCTTCGCCGAGTCAACTCTCCAATCGGCAGAGATGGCAAACTGGCAAAACCCAGACAGCTGCACAACACGCTGTGGGGAATGGTTTGTCCGGCCGAGACGCCCGAGGTAAAAAACACAGGACCCTAAACAATATTTAAACATGTAGGACCCGCAAAAATATCTGAAAATACAAATGATCTGACAACACAGGACCAACACTCTGAACCACTGAAGTCTGCACAGTGTGTATGATTAAAAACTAAACTCTGCCTGAGCTTTATTCAGTCGTATTGATTAACTGATTAACAAGCAGTGGCTGTGTTTCAGGGTCATGCTGTGGGTCTGGTGAAGAACTTGGCCCTCATGGCCTACATCTCTGTAGGCTCTCAGCCGTCTCCCATCCTGGAGTTTCTGGAGGAATGGAGTATGGAGAATCTGGAGGAGATCTCCCCTGCTGCTATCGCAGAGTCAGTCACTTCAGCTTGATTTCACATTTTACAGCTTTCAGGACAACTAAGCAGCAGTCTCTTAAGTTTAGTTTGACTCGTCTTATTTTATGTAGTCCATGTAACTGAGAGATGTTTTTCTGCAGTAATAAAGTTCATTCTGTATAATGTCTCAAACTGACCTGCAGATGGCAGCATCACTTTCTGTCAGAATGAAAACAGGCAGCTCAACCAAACATCACCAAACCCCCAGAGTATTTCCTGTCAGCTTCAGAATCAGAAATACTTTATTGATCCCTGAGGGGAAACTCTTTCGTTACAGCAGCTCGCCTTTACGTCAGCCACACAGGAACAGAAGCACGCAGCAAATCAAGATATAATACACTATAATACAGGTCAGATAAATTGAGTACCGAGTGGGTTTACCGGTTGATGATGATAATACGGTATAATAATCCAATGTAATAATACAAGTAGTAAGTAGTAGGACTTTATCATTAACTACTGCAAAAAACTTAATGGTTTATCATTAAACAATAATCAAACGTTCATCATTTAAAATAAACTTAAATTGACTAGGTGCTGTAACTCTCTGTACTTATCTTGTACTTGGTTTTATTTGCGTTTTAATGTTTTAGTGCCACTAAGATCTTTGTGAACGGCTGCTGGGTCGGAATCCACAAAGATCCCGAACAGCTGATGAACACACTGAGGAAACTCCGCAGACAGATGGACATCATCGTGTCCGAGGTAACCAAAAGCCTTATCCTCTTACCATAGACCCATTTCTGTCTTTTTTAGGGGAGGCGGGATCTTTAGGGGGGGATAGCAGGTCAACAGTATATGCCACATAGAAGAAGTATACATCATCTGAAAGCTGGGAACCTTGAGATAAATTTGAGATGCAGCTCAGCACTGTGTGTCAAGTTCTAGTCATAAATCTGTAATAAACCATTGTATTTTGGTTAGGCACCTATTCAGTGTATAAGGGCTTAGAACTTTATGATGGAAGTATATGATGCTCAATTATGTCTCATAAGTTGTTGCAGCAGTTTTTGAGTTGATACCATTTGCTACACAGATTCGGTGCACAATTTAACCAATTTAACAATTTAACCAATTTAACAATTTAATTGTAAAGTTTCATGTGGCTTTGATTATCCTAAAGGTCACAACAAGGTTCAAGTTTTAAAAATACAATGGCAACTATTGGGACTAACATCATCATGCACGAATACAATTCGGCTCATTGAATCCACACGACTGTCAGCTTTCCAGTCATACCCAATGTATGGAGTTTCAATGCTGTTTAGGGAATAGGCAAAAATAACACATTTATACCGCATGCAAAAAACTGCATGGTTTTTGCCCAAAACTGCATGGGGTTAGCATAAAGTGGGCAGGTCTGTAAAGGGGAGACTTGTGGGTAGTCATAGAACCCATTTGTATTCGGATTTCTTGAGGTGAGAGGTCAAGGGACCCCTCTGCCAGTTTTTCCCTCGCAAACATTTTGCCTAAATTTGGAGCATTATTTGGACCCTTTCCCGACAAGCTAGCATGACATGGGCAGGGTAGGGAAGTCAGCCAAGTCATGGTTGTTTTTGGTCTGCACGTGGGATTTGATGACAATAAGAAACATAATATCTCAGCTCAGGATTCCTGCTGGTTCTGAACGTTTCAGGTGTCCATGATCAGAGACATCAGAGAGCGTGAGATCAGAATCTACACGGACGCCGGACGAATCTGCCGACCGCTGCTGATCGTCGAGAAACAGAAACTTCTGCTGAAAAGACGACATATCGACCAGCTGAAGGAGAGAGAGTACAACAACTACAGGTGAGACATGGTTCGACAAGCACAGGTGAGACCGAGTGCGACAACTACAGATGAGACGGCAAGTAGAGTTTGTCGATTCTTCCCACAGAGTTTACCGAGTGTGCCCTTAAGAGTTAGTACATTTTGTCAGTTGTTCCCACTGAGTTTGCCGGTTGATGCCGTTCCCGTACACTTTGTCGATTGTTCGTGCTGGTTGTTCCAGAAAATTGTGTCAGCTGTTGCCATCGAGTTTGTCGATTGTTTAAAGGATTCAAAGGCTTTATTGTCATATGCAGAAATAAACAAGTTATCAATGCAGTGAAATTCTTAGTTCGCAGTGTCTCTACCTGGTGCTGTCAATTATTCTATTAAAAATATACTAAAAAACTAAGTTTCATAAATAAAATTTAAAAAAGGATAGAAATAAATAAAGGAGGCGTTAATCAGCCTTATGGCTTGGGGGTAGAAACTGTCTTTGAACCTTGAGGTCCAGCATTTCAGACTTCTGTACCGTCTGCCTCATCTCTATAAACAGATATCTGCATATGAATGCAGAATCTGTAGGCAAGGCACAAGATATTGGTATCGGAAGTGTTCTGGTTTCTGTTTGTAGTCCGAGTAGTATTGACCAATCGTGTTTGAGTGGGCTTTGGTTGCATGCAGGTAAACAGTCCGTGTGGAGAGCAAAAGAGGCAGAACCCATCGGCTATCATCTGACAACAATTTAGCCTTTTATCAATCTCTGAACCTTAGAGATTAGCTTTTTATTACACTTTTAAAATTGATCTGTATTCAAATCATCGTCAGACGATAGCTGATGGGTTTGCTAATCCAGGGTCCCCGTGGATCCCTAAAAAGTCTTAAAATGTCTTAAATTTAGTTTTTTGATATTCAAGGTCTAAAAATGTCTTAAAATGTCTGGAATTGCAGGATGGGAGACGTTAAATTTGATCTGGGTCAGAATGAATGAGCGTCTCTCTTTTTATTTTTTCTTCAGTTTTTGTTTTATTTTATATCTCACAGTGACAATTTCCGCAACGTCTAATATCTATTTGTTTGTACGGTTTGTACGTTAAATAGTATATAATACAATACAAATAATACACTCCGCTTGGTAGGTTGCAGTAGTACGCCTTGTGTACAGGCTGTGATCTGCATTTTAACCTAGAAGAAGAACGTGTTTATCCAGCTTCCGATTTGAGGGCTGCAGCGGGGAAAAGGAAAACACCAAGAACGCGACGCTGCGAGCAAGCAATGCAGGCTCAAATGCAAATTTAGTTCCAGCCATACGTATGAGGCGCGATGTGAACTTTGTCGCAAAACATTCAAACTTGGAACGATGTTAAGCACGGATTCTCACATGAAATCTCAAAAGCACAAGCTTTTTTCTTTTGCCGCGGTAATGGTATTATTTTTTCCTTTTAGAGGTATTAAAAAGGTCTTTAAAGTTAATAAATGTGTACTTAAAAAATGTGCAGATACCCTGTAATCAGACTGTAAACAATGGCCAGTGCGTGGAAGAGGAAGTCTTGGCCCAGATATCCGCTGGCTACACCAGAAGCCCCGAAACATTGGCCGTTGCCCCCAGAGGCTAAATCGTCAGCCGATAACCGGTGGGTTCCAAGATGTGAAGAGGTGGTGCTGGGGGTGGGTGGGGACTCAGTGATGTGGTGGAGTGGGTCCAGGTGAACTCCTCTTCTTCCTCAGGTCCACCTCCCCGCGATAGGCTGACTCATCGTTGTTATTGATGAGACCTAGGACCATTGTGTCATCAGCAAATTTGAGAAAGGTTATATTCTCATGTGAGGCTACACAGTCATGGGTGTAGATCGTGTACAGCATAGGGCTGAGTACACATCCTTGAGGGCTGCAAGTGTTCATGACTAATGTCCTGGAAGTGGCATTTCCAATCCAGACAGACCGTCGTCGGCAGATGAGTAAGTGAGATCCAGTCCCAGAGTTTGGGATTCCTGAGGCAGAATCATTTCTGTTTGATGGGGATGACTGCATTGAATGCTGAACTGTAGTCAACGAACAGCATTCTAGTGTAGGTGTCCCGTAGAGTTTGCTGATTGTTTTCCGGTAGAGTTGGCCAATTACTGCGGTAGAGTTAGTTGTTTGTTCCTTCAGAGTTTAAAAATTCTTCCCATAGAGTTTTTGGATTGATCCTTTTAGAGTTTCTCAATTTCTCTAGTAAAGTTTTTGTTTGTCTTTTGCTTGTTTGTGGCGGTTAGCTGGCAGGACTTGGTGGCGAGCGGCGTGGTGGAGTACATCGACACTCTGGAGGAAGAGACTGTGATGCTCGCCATGACCCCTGATGACCTCCAGGAGAAGGGCGTGGCGTATTGCTCCACCTACACACATTGTGAGATCCACCCGTCCATGATTCTCGGAGTCTGTGCTTCCATCATCCCCTTCCCCGACCACAACCAGGTAAAAACAAACAAAACAAACTAAGACTACTAATTCAGGGTTTTAGAAATAAACTGAAAACAGAACTAACATAAATACACTTTTGCTCAGTGACGTGTTACATCAGTTTTGTTTTGTTTTGTTTGGTCTCGTCGTTCAGTCTCCCAGGAACACATACCAGTCTGCTATGGGTAAACAGGCCATGGGTGTCTACATCACCAACTTCCATGTACGAATGGACACGCTGGCTCACGTGTTGTACTACCCTCAGAAACCGCTGGTCACCACCCGATCCATGGAGTACCTGCGCTTCAGAGAGCTGCCCGCAGGTAACACACACCTGTACAGTCAGACATATAATTCGTACAGTCGGACCCTGAAAACTCGGCCACGCGCTCACTAGATGACAGGAGTTCAGAGAAATAGTATAAAAATACAGGTAAAAAGCTGTGATGCTCTTCAGGAAATATGATGGAAGAGGTGGAGCTCAGCCATTATTTTCTTACAGAAACTTTCAGGTGAGTCTCAATACGTACCGGAGACCAGGTGAGTTTGTTTGTGTTCAGTCTGTGTTTTCAGGTGACCTTTGGCCTGCTCGCTGACTGTCAGGCAGGGCTCTCCTGTGTGTCTCTATCTGAAACTTTCTTCCATTTTTTCAGGTATCAACTCCATCGTGGCGATTGCCTCGTACACGGGATACAATCAGGAGGACTCTGTTATCATGAACAGGTCGGCCGTGGATCGAGGCTTCTTCAGGTCAGTTACTAACTTCTACACCTTGTGTTTGTTACTGATGTAACCTGAGTGTTTGTTTCAGCCTGTTGTTTCTGTCTTTAAAGCTGTTTTTTTTTACCCTCCAGGTCTGTTTTCTATCGATCCTACAAAGAGCAGGAGTCTAAGAAGGGTTTTGATCAGGAGGAGATCTTTGAGAAGCCGACACGTGAAACCTGTCAGGGTAAGAACTGACAGAAACTCAAATATTTAAACAGAACCTCTCAGCTGGGCGGGGCTAATCTTACGTCACAGATGGAGAACAAATTAAAATCCTCCTCAGGTATGAGACACGCCATCTATGACAAGCTGGACGACGACGGGCTGATTGCGCCCGGCGTTCGTGTCTCCGGCGAGGACGTGATTATCGGGAAGACGGTGACACTGCCGGAGAACGACGACGAGCTGGACAGCACCAACCGGCGCTACACCAAGAGAGACTGCAGCACCTTTCTGAGAACCAGCGAGACCGGCATCGTGGACCAGGTGATGGTGACTCTGAACCAGGAGGGCTACAAGTTCTGCAAGATCAGGGTGAGAGGACGCTACACCATACCTGAGACACCTGAAAACCCCCAACACACCTGAGACACCTGACAGAACACTTTACAGCCCAAGTCTTTATGAGGAGATGAAGTTTATTTGTTTTTTTCTGATGAGGTTCCTGTTTCCTGCAGGTTCGCTCCGTCCGGATTCCTCAGATCGGAGACAAGTTCGCCAGCCGACACGGACAGAAAGGAACCTGTGGGATCCAGTACAGACAGGAGGTAAACAGGAAGTAAACAGACAGAAGGTCAACAGACAGGAGGTAAAGAGACGGGGATAAACAGGAGCTGCGTGTCATTAGTCGTACCACTTCCCCTC
>NC_058049.1:0-10000 GCF_020085105.1 Siniperca chuatsi | reverse complement strand
GTAGGTATAATAAAATTTTAAACAAACGTACAATTAGGAGCAAAAAACAAAATTATACCCACATGAAACTTGAAGATATTGAAAACGCCATTAATCAAAATCACTTCTGGGATATGTGGCACAACTTCAACACAAAGCAACCACAAGCACTACCCATCCAAAATGGTGACATCTGGAGAACACATTTTGAAAATCTGTACAGACATACCAATAAAGCTAATTAATTCAGATCAATGTATTATTAAAAAAAAAACAACTCCAAACATGAAAAGAAACAATTAAAGACAACCAAAACCCCCTTGATTTCCCGATTACTTGGGAAGAGTTGACCACACAGATAAAGTCTCCAGCCAAGAAAAGCTTGTGGTCCGGACTGCATTAAAGATGAAAAGCTCAAACGCAGCACCCCACGGATGCAGGGTGCAGTGTTGAAGTAGTTCAATATCAATTACCATTTTTTGTGCTGTACAGTTGGATCAGTGTGCTGCTGCTGGCCTCTCCCTCCTCGATAGAGAGCTGAAGGCTCTGTTTTACGCTGACGACGTTCTTCTGTCTGCTACTGAACAAGGACGACAGCAACAGCTGGACACAGTAGGAAAGTGCTGTCAGAACTGGGCCCTGGCAGTAAATATGAAGGAAACTAATGTCATGATGTTTCAAAACGCCCCAGATGTCAGGAGAACAAACACCAGTTTACCAATAATCATATCATTGAACACAGTGTGAGTTATACCTACCTGGGTTTAACCATAACAGCATCAGGGCGTTTCAACATGGCAGTGAACGCACTAAACGAAAAAGCTTGAAGAGCTCTAAATGCAATTAAAATAATTTTATAAATTTTAAATTCCAATTGAAATTTGGCTTAAAATATGTGATAGTGTCATCCGGCCCACTGCGCTGTCTGGTGGTGAGTCTGGGGTCCACTCACCAGAGCTTTACCCGCCGGGACAAACGTCCAGCAGAGTCTCTACATGCAGGACTCTGCAGATAATTAACATTCAACAGAGAGCGCTCACATGTTTTAATCATCTTAAATCAGCCCCCGAGACCCCCTCCATCCCAAAGCCCTCCAGACCCAGGAGCTGAGCCCAGAACAGAGTCCCCTATGTCAGCTGGTGCTGAGACTACCTGCCCCCCCTCAGACACTCTGACCAGTCTCACAGCAGCACTGCTTTCCAAACACCAATCAGAGGAAACCAAACTACAACACGACGTAAAGAAACCTGAATCTGGATCACTGGACAGAAACTAAAAGCCAGATCAGAAAGTTATCTGGACCTGAAGAGACGATGGACTGGCAGAATCTCTCTGCTGTCAGAGACAGGAAGCAGAGACAGATCCTGACTCAGGCTCAGTGTCCACAGACTGGACATCCAAACAGGAAGACACAGGCACAACATGTGGTCGCTGTTGGTTGTTCTTTTTAATAGCAGAATTCTTCAGTTTATGTACGTGTTTTTATTTCACACTTGCTTTGGCAATGTAAACGTCTTTTTCCCATGCCAATAAAGCCCCATTGAATTGAATATACATTCTGGATAAAGTGAAGCTATTCCTCTAACCATCCCTCAAACCTTTCCTACAGGCAGCAGGTAACATTTCCAAGACAAAAGACTACAGGTGTGAATGTGCGTCTCTGTGTGGGTTAGGGGTTATTATTATTTCTTAATTTATTTAATTTAAATATATAGCATAGAGGGGCAGAACCAGACTCAGGGTGAGCGGAGGGAGAGAGAGAGAGAATACAGTTGAACAATGCAAATTCCACAGAGATTTAAAATAATAGTAGTGGTAATATTAATAAAATAATAATAGTAATTGTAGCAGCGGGTGTTGAGCAGGAACAGGGTGGCAGTAGGTGGCACGCAATTATAGATCCAGACTGCAGCTTTCAGCAGAAATACCTGCTGAAAGTGACAGAAGGAAAGGAGACAGACGAAAAAGCACAAACCTACTACAAGTAACCCTGCATCCTGGGAGCGCAGTGATCTAGTCAGGTAATAAGGTATTATGAGCTCTTTAAGATACGATGGTGCCTGACCATTAAGAGCTTTGTAGGTGAGGAGAAGGATTTTAAATTCTATTCTGGATTTTACAGGGAGCCAGTGCAGAGAAGCTAATATGGGCAGCTGGATAATAAGGAATTGCAATAGTCCAACTTAGAAGTAACAAATTCATGGACTAGTTTTTCGAAAGTTGCAGGTCATCCAGGTCTTTATGTCCTTAAGGCATGCTTGAAGTTTAGCTAACTGATTAGTTTCATCTGGCTTGATCGATAGATATAATTGGGTATCATCCGCATAACAATGAAAGTTAGTGTTTCCTAATAATATTGCCTAGAGGAAGCATATATAAGGTGAATAGAATCGGTCCAAGCACAGAACCTTGTGGAACTCCGATTTTTTTTTTCATATGTGAACATCTGAAAGCATCTTTGTAATCTTGATTTAAGTCGTCTGTAGCTCAGCTTTAATGATTTACTGAAAGTTTTTATATTATTTTAATTTCTTATTCTACCCCATTCATTGCATTTTATTTGTTTTCCAACTTTTCATTTGTGTATGTGTCTAAATGTTTTTATATAATTTGATGTTAAGCATTTTGAGCAGCATTATCAGAATTAAAGGTTCTGTATAAATCAAGTTTAATATATAATCTGTTTTATAATAATCATAATTATATCTTCAGAGGCAGCAGTTTACCATCAGAGATGTGACAGACTTGTGCTTGTTTTTCTGCTCTTGTGTTTGTGTTTTTGTTGAATCTTCGTGTAAATAATTTAAATACTTTTAGACAGTATGACCATAAATATTTGAGCTAATATTTTCTGCTGTTGTGTTTAGTTAATTAATGAATGTAAATATGTTGTGCAGACTCATGGCACAGCCACGCTTGTTTTTCTGCTCTTGTGTTTGTGTTGGAGTCACTCTGTGTCACTCCTCTTCCTGTTTTCTTTCTTTTCGCTCTGTCAGCGATATTTCAGAGCAGACAGAATGTTGATCCCGAGATTAAAGCCTGAACAAAAGAGAGCAGCAGCCGTCACAACAGAAGCTCACATTGTTTCAGACGACAACACGGAGCCCATCCTCTATATGACAACAGCAGGCCGACGGCAAACATCACAACCACAGCGGACCTGCACACAGATACATCAGCAGCCAATCAGACGCCAGGAAAACTCGCAGATTCAACCTCCACTCAGATATTTTCATTTTCATTTTTGCTTTTTGGTTTCATCCAGGATGTTTGGCAGGACTCTTCTGCTCGTCTGCATTGCTGTTTTCTTCTGTGCAGGTGAGACTCGTTAGGCCAGGTGTAAAAACAGTGTCAGGTGTATAACCAGTATAATTCAGTCCACATCAGACTGGACCGGGTCTGAAGCCAGTTGCAGCATCTCTTGATAAGTTCAAACTCAGCCTCTATAGCGTAAGTGTTTATTAAATGAAGCTTTACTCATCATGTAAACATATTGCACCTCACAAACCAGTTGTCACACAGAGATTAGTTGTTAAGTATTATATGTTCGAAAGTGCCGTTTAATAATGATGTAAACTGTTTGAATCTTACTGCTGACTCTGACAGACTTCTCTGTGTGTGCATATAGAAATAAAACAACGTCAGACCTATATTTTACAAGGACTGGCAGGCCAGTTTACCGCATTACCGTTTAGCCTCCTAAAACTGCTGTACAGCTTGTGATGCTAAAGTGACTTCCTGTTTACATAGGTAATTGGTTTTCATTGGAGAATGCTACAGAAGACTACAGAGTCAGGTGTTCAGTCCAGGTAAGACTGTAGAGGGTCAGGGTCAGGTGTTCAGTCCAGGTAAGACTGTAGAGGGTCAGGTGTTCAGCCCAGGTAAGACTGTAGAGGGTCAGGTGTTCAGCCCAGGTAAGACTGTAGAGGGTCAGGTGTTCAGTCCAGGTAAGACTGTAGAGGGTCAGGTGTTCAGCCCAGGTAAGACTGTAGAGGGTCAGGTGTTCAGTCCAGGTAAGACTGTACAGGTGCAGTAAACATGATACATTTCTTTCTTAATCTTTTTCAGATGCAGAGGATACATCCAGGCTGTACAGGAGGGTAAGAAACAAACAAAAACATCCTACAAACTCTTTTCTACAACCTGAACATGTTTTAATAACTGAAATTGTAACAATAACCCTGAAAGGAGTAAGTAAATGTAACAATTAACTATTTTAACCTCGATATTCCTTGGGAATTTTTCTTTGTTTCCTTCAAGTTATTTACTGTCTGACAGTATCATGTAGCGATTGTCACTATCAGGTGAAAACCATAAACTCGTTGGTGTCGTGTGTTTCTCACAACACTTCAACACTTTAACAAAGTAACAGAATTTTTCCACACACCAATAATTGTCATCCAGTCCCTAATATCTACTGAGAGCACCTTTCAGAACCAAAGTTGCAATGTATTTCACACATGGCAACATATTTGTCAACTTTTAGGTAACAAAATGCATTAAATTTGATAAAATAAATAAACTTAATATAAATAAAACAAGAAAGACAAAGGTTCAGTTCTAGTCAAATCTGACTAATCTCTGATAAAAGTGTGTTTTAAGATTTAAAAGTTTACACTGACTCTGGTCTGTTTGTTAAAACTATAAAGACTGTAAAGTCCCATCTGGTTTGAATTCTGGACTCTGGAACCCCCTGGCCGAGGATCTCAGACTACATACAGGCTCATCTGAAACAAAAAGGTCAGAACTACAGTGAGGACGCATGAAGAGCCTTGAAGGTCATCAATAGCATGTTAAAGTCAACTCTAAAACGGACTGGGAGCCAACGTACCGAGGCTTAAACTGGAGTGATGTGGTCTGGACTGCTCTGCTTTGAAGCCTGGCAGCTGAGTTCTGTAATGTCTGTAGTTCATAGAGTTTTATTCAGGCGGCTGCTGCAGTGATCAAACCGTGAGGAGATCAAAGTCCGTCAGATGTGTTTTTAAATATTTCACGATTGAATACGTTTTATGGTTTGATATTCAAACTTAAATTCTGATCAATCTAAAGTGAGATTTCGCTGCTGCTTCTTTAGTTGTCAAAGAGTCAGACTGTGTTTGTCGTTTTTTAATAAATAATGTCACAGAGGTTTCATGCAGGTCAAATTGAAGAAAAGCTGGTGTAATATGCGAGGGGATGTAAATGTTTTCAAACAGCTGATTCATCACTGCCGACTGACACTAAATGCACATGTACTTATAAACGGTGTGCGAGTTGTGTTCTTTTATGTCTTGTTTTATTGATTTAAATTGCATGCTTTTAGCACTTATTTATAGTGTAAGTACTTTTTTATATTTTAAGACCTATCCATTTATTACTTTATATATAATACACATTTCTTACATCAATAATCGACGACTGTCATTAAAAAAGCAAAAAAATGTACACAACTTTTACTTACCTGAAAATACCTGAACAACCGGACACATCTGCAAACCTAACCTAAACCTAAAATGAAATGACATCATTTTTGTGTTTTTACGAATGTTATTGTTTTACAGATATGGAAATGCTCCAACACCAGTTTTTTATGTATATATTTGTATATATATTTTTTCCCCTTATTTTTCTTATAACAATAATAAGCGTTTTATATGGTTTTAACCATTTATGCTCTTTTTTAAGTTCCTTCATTTTCAGGAACAGTGTGAGTTTTAACTGGCATGTTTTAATAGCACTTATTACTAACAAACCTTTTATTTTATTAAAGTTGCACAGTGTAATGGCTACAGAATAATGACACCATCCGCGTTTAGATTGGTTCCCTATAAGTCTCGCTTTCACTATGCTGTTCTGTCTGCCACCGGGAACGATTTCTCCCAGAGAAACGAAGGCTCGATCTACGGCACAAACCTTTTTGTATTTTCTTATTGCTATATGCTAACTGTGGAATATTGCACAGGTAAATCTGATGACACACTACTTCTATCTTATATTTAGTTGCATTGAGTATACTACCTGAATAAACTGGTCTTTTGATTTCTAGAGGGCTCTTCTCCCGTTAGCCTCGGTAGCTAACCCAGTTCGCTTTTCTCAGCACATACTAAAGAGTTTCTATCTGCTTTCAAGTCTCCGTTCCAGACTAAATGAAAGACCAAAGTCACGCCTTTTCTCCTAATGTTTTCTTCTAACGTTACTCCCCCCTCCACCCGCCAACCCCTGCTGTAGTTACTTGTTTGTGTGAAGCAATAATGTTACTAAAACTATGTTATTACTATGCAGTGTACATTTTTGCCGTTTCCCAAATTCAATATAAAATTGTGACAATTTAAATTTTCCTCTTCAGTGAACATTCTTCTTTTTCTCTTATTTCCAAAGTGGTGTTGATCCTGTCTGTGGGGGGTTAGGGGTGTTGAAAAGTTGTCTGTTTCCACTTTAATATATTTACATTTACTTTTACTATTATCCCTTTGACTGATAATGGATAATGTCCTATCTGAA
Organism: Siniperca chuatsi; assembly: GCF_020085105.1. Taxonomy (NCBI): domain Eukaryota; kingdom Metazoa; phylum Chordata; class Actinopteri; order Centrarchiformes; family Sinipercidae; genus Siniperca; species Siniperca chuatsi. Next base: position 3,541 of record NC_058049.1, on the reverse strand, counting down.
ATATTTTTTCAAATATATTTTAGTTCCAATTTCTCCTTTGTTATACTTTTGTATTTTTTCATGTAATTTTATTCTTAGCTCTTTATGCTCTGGGACCTGGTGAGCTCCCTCTTGGGCTCCATGGCTGGCATTTCCCTGGCCTGCCCCCCCTGCTCCACTTTGCCCCACCATCTTAACCCTAACTCTCATCAATTACCCTAACCTCAACCGCACCACTTCACAGTGTCTAATCCCAACCACACCCCATGTTGGATTTTACTTTCTCAACCTAAGACTAACCCACTGAGCCTAAACCTGCTTATAATCAGTGTGGAATCTGGATTTGGGTCACATCTGGTCTGTTTGTTTGTAATGTATTTTGCAGCCCTCCTGTGTGGGGATGAGCGTGACTCAGGCGTGTCCTCTGAACTACTCTCCAGTGTGCGGAAGTGACGGCGTCACCTACCCGAATGAATGTTCTCTGTGTGTCCACAGACTGTGAGTCGTTATTCATAAAACACGAACATTATTCTGTTTTTCATCTAATCTTCTGATAACTACTCACTCTGGTAGTTTTTCTTTTGTTAAAATCCAGGAGTGCCTTTAATCTGTTCGACTGATTCGTTTCTGTATATTTGAATTCTTATATTGATAAAATCCCAAACATATTGATCATAAACAGGTGTTTAAAAAGGGTTTTGAATAAATGACCTTACATGTAAATACACAGAAGGCCCCTAACCCTTAAACTTTCAACCGTGAGTCACTGTCAGCTGACACCAGATGAGTCGAAACTCGAAGTGATTCCTGACAGTCTCACACCTGAGCCTGCTGCTGCTCAGGTAATACCTGCCTCACAACCTGATTGGTTGCTTCATTGACCAATCAGAGCTAAAGAAGACGAACAAAACTAATAAGAACAGAGTTTATACTTTTATTGTACTGTGGCTTATTATTATTATTAGTGCTGCATTAACATATAAGCTGTATTGTTGTAGTTGCTTCATATACTCTGGGGTTGTTTATTCAACAACAATGATCTCGTTACTTTTCCACCTCTTACTGGTTCAGCCAGAAGTTCATGTAACAGGTGCTTTTTACACCTGTACACAGGTAGAAGCAGTTATTATCAGTGGAAAGAAAAACCAATTTAATTGAATATTTCTGTTCAGGGAGAAAAATGCTGACATTTTGATTGTGAAGGAGGGGCCCTGCTGAGGATGACATCATGCCACTCATCCCTAACTGATGACGTCATCACACTACTACCTAACTGATGACATCATCATGTGTATCTATAACTTCTCTTTGAATTTAGCTGTTAGCGTGTACCACTGTGTTTTATATTTTCATATCTCTGTAAAGATGTGTTTCATTGAAATCTTTCACCAATAAAGATTTTCATTTTTGTCTGAGTTCAGCTTTGTCACTTTTTAACAGAAATCATTAATTCACTGTTCAGTAAATTGACCATGATTCCAGAAATGGGACAACTGTTGCCAAGCACGATCCTGATCCAGAATGGGGATCTCCCTCCTCAGAAACAAATCGGGTTCTCACACTCCTGCACTCAGTGCCACAGTTGGGGCTGTAGTGTGTCTATATATCCTTCATTAACTTCTGCCCATGTTGCAATGTTGGGGAGGATATTTCTCCTTCATCAGGCCAAATCAGTTCCTCCTGTCATTCCCTTATTATGCTTGTTAGGGGTCCAAGTCCTGAAGGGGCTGAAACCCTATTGTGTTTGTGCTGTCTTATCATTATTAATTATCATTATTTGTCTTATGCCGCAGCTCAAATTCCTGACAGGGGAGGGTTAGGGTTAGGGTTTGGGGTTAGGAAGTGCACGGTCCATGGACTGACTCTTTTCAAGAGTGGAGCCTAACTAACTCCAGAAAAATTGGGCTCTCACGTCCCTAGTGACACAGACAAACACAGAATACCGTCCTAATTTGGATTGGTTGGTCAAAAAATTGGACTCTATTGTCCAGAGGAATTCCCAGTAATATGTCCTGCCCTTGTAGCTACGTTTCGAGGCTATTGGCTCTTCGTCAGGGGTTAGGGTAGGTGAAGAAAGGGTTAACTCTAACTATGTGATTTATGAAAGATCTAAAAACCCAAAGAAGGAAGGAATTAGGGGAAACAACAAAATAATCAAAGTGTCTTGGACCAAAATAACCAAGAAATGGGGCAAATGACCACATAGTCCAGCAGGCGAAGGGGCTCAGAGTTAAATCTCCTGTACCGGGGAGATTTGAGACACCACCATTGATTTATAGAAATTAAGTGCTCAGGCATGATTCAGGAGAGCAGTGAGGTGAGAATAAACCCCATAATTTCCCTTTAACTTAACATGTCTTGAAAATAATTATAAAAAACGGTATTTAAAAAGGGTACTGATGTAAAGGGCATTGGGGAAAACAGACAAACAGAACTGCAGCAGGGCGGTAAGTGCTAAAAGAAAAGGTAAGTGCTAATCAATCAAAGGGAAATGCATAATATTAATAATAAGTGCTTCAATAGAAAAACATGCATGTAATAAATCATAATTGTATATAATAAAAGAATAAATAAATACACAAACACACAACAAAGAATCAAACAGAATAGCCCTGTTGCAGCAATGTCTGCCTGAGGTCCTTACCAATACTCAATTTAAAAGTTTAAAATTACGAGCCAATCTCGTGTTGAAAGATATGTTTTTAATTGATTTTTTTCATGTCTTCCAGGTAACTGAGATCTCGCTGGGACCTGACAGGAAAGAAGAGAAGGGGGATCAAATGCCACCCAGGTAGGTAAGTAGGGAAGGTAAGTAGGTAAAGGAAAGCAGGTAAGTGAAGGGTTAGGGTAGGGGAACTGAACCTGTCCCCCAGCAAAGTGGGAGACAGGACGTGCACGGTCCTTCCCCCGGTAGTCCCTACCCCCACCCCCTCTATCAAAGGCGGATTGGTGGTAATATCCACCCTGAAATGGTCTTTGTCGATCCTGTTCAGGGGATCGACGACGTCTTTTGCCGTGGCGCACCACGGTCCACCCATCATCATGAGCAAAACTCATGATGGAGTTGTTGTTTTTTTAATCCCTATACGAAAGTAAATAAAATTATCTAAAACAAAAGTCAAATTTTAACTGAAATTTTAAATTGTGAACTAAAATTATATTTTTTTATGATTTTTTAAATATATATATATATTTTTAACAAACTAAATAATATATTTTTTTTAATAAAGTGTGCCTACGCGACGTTTCGACCTCTTTGGGTCTTCTTCAGGCAAAGGCACAACTCAAAAGAAACCTGAAAAGGCTTGCAGATCGGCAGAGATGTTGACTGTTCGATGGTCAGAGCAAGAATGAAAGAAAAAGCCACTGCGCTCTATTTATACCCTCCCTTGTAACTTGTTTTAACTTTGGTTTGTGTTCTTAACTTGTATCTGTGTTTTACAATTTGTATTTTGTCCACTTGTTTTTTAACCCCTCGTATGTCGCTAAATATAAGTTTTTAATCAGAATTAAACCGATTTTAATATTGTATATGTAGTAGGTTGGAAAAGGCTCCATCTAA
>NC_058048.1:32358802-32472923 GCF_020085105.1 Siniperca chuatsi | reverse complement strand
AACCCTAACCCTAACATTCCCAGATTGTTTATATTAATTATATTTTTTTTTTTTTTTTTTTTTTTTTTTTTTAATCCCTAATCCCAAACCCTAACCCTAACCTATTCCCCAGATTGTTTTCCTAACCCTAACCGTTTTAAAGACAGGACGTACAAACACACCCCCTTCTTTTTTCTTTTCTATTTTTGTTTAATTAGAAACATTTTTTAAGTTTTTGTTTGGAATTTTTTATTATCTGGGCTTAATGTATTTGGGAACTGTTCCCCTAAACAAAAAAGAGTGACTATCACCATGACTGAAGACCTGTGCCAGTGCAAATACATGACTAATCCAGTCATGTTTATAAGTCCCCTAACCTAACCCCTAACCTAACCTAACCCCTACCCCTAACCTAACCTAACCCTAAACCTAACCCCTAACCCTAACCCTAGTTAACCCCTTTTTCACCTAACCCTAACCCTACCCTAACCCTAACCCTAACCCCTAACCCTAACCACCCTCCCTTCCTTAACCCTAACCACAACCCCTCCCTTCCCTAACCCTAACCACCATCCCTTTACCCAATCCCACCCCCACCCTAATCCTACAATTGATCCCTAAAGATAGTTAATAAAAGTCTTATACATAGACTTAAAATACATAAATATATTTTAAATTAAAAAAAAATTAATATTTCATCTTTGATTATATACATATTAAAATCTGTTTAATTTTGAATTAAAATATATATATATATTGGCATATAAGGGGTTAAAAACAAGTGGCTAAAACTCTAATTGTAAAACACAAGTACAAACTTATAACACAAACCAAAGTTAAAGCAACTTACAAAGGAGGGTATAAATAGAGCGCAGAGCTTTTTTCTTTCATTCTTGCTCAAACCATTGAAGAGTCAACATCTCTGCCAGTCTGCAAGACATTTCATTTTTTTTAGTTGTGCCTGAAGAAGAACCAAAGAGGTCGAAACGTCGCGCGTAGGCACACTTTATTAAAAAATACTTATATTATTTAGTTTGTTAAAAAATTTATATTATTTAGTTTGTTAAAAAATATATATTATTTAGTTTGTTAAAAAATTAAAAATATATAAAAAATCATAAAAAAATAAATATAATTTTAGTTTACAATTTAAAATTTGAGTTAAATTTGATTTTTGTTTTAGATAATTTTATTTACTTTCGTATAGGGATTCTAAAAAAAAAAAAACAACTCCATCATGAGTTTTGCTCATGATGATGGATGGACCGTGGTGCGCCACGGCAAAAGACGTCGTCGATCCCCTGAACGGGATCGACAAAGAACATTTCAGCGTGGATATTACCACCAATCCGCCTTTGATAGAGGGGGTGGGGGTAGGGACTACCGGGGGAAGGACCGTGCACGTCCTGTCTCCCACTTTGCTGGGGGTCAGGTTCAGTTCCCCTACCCTAACCCCTAACCCTAACCCTAACCCTAGTGGGGGGGTATTAAATAAACAAAAACAAAAAAAGACTTGGGGATTAGAAGTGCCCCTTTAGACTCTATTTAATGTGAAAAAACCTAAAAAAGAGGAAAGAACAGAACCTAGACAAGAGTTGTAACTTAAAATAAAGTACAGAAAACAGAAGACAGAGGAACAAAAAAGAAGCCCAAGAGAGGGAAATATAAGCCTAAGAAAAGGAAAATAAATGTGTAACTGAAATAACAGTGCAGAAACAGAACTCAAGAAGAGAGTGTGTGTAAGGAGGCCCAAACAGGAGCCCCACTTTGGTCCACCCGAGCCTGATGAAGAGAAAAGTATCTCGAAACGTAGCTACATGGGTAGGACAGATTGCAGTGAATTCCTCTGGATTATAGAGTCCAATTTTTTGAACAACCCAATCCAAGTCAGGATGGGACTTTGTGTGTTTGTTTGTGGGGACGTGAGAGCCCAATGTGTTAAGGGGAAGATAAGCCCCACTCCTGATCAGAGCCAGTCCAAGGACCGTGCACCTCTCTGGTGCCGCTCTGCGGCGCTAGGGTTCAGTTTCCCTAACCCCTTTTTTCACCTAACCCTAACCCTTCCTCTAACCACCCTCCCTTCCCTAACCCTAACCACCATCCCACCCCCACCCTAATCCTACAATTGATCCCTAAAGATATTCAATAAGTCTTATACATAGACTTAAAATACATAAATATATTTTAAATAAAAAATATTAATATTTCATCTTTGATTATATACAATATTAAAATCTGTTTAATTTTGAATTAAAATATATATATATATTGGCATATAAGGGGTTAAAAACAAGTGGCTAAAACTCAAATTGTAAATCACAAGTACAAACTTATAACACAAACCAAAGTTAAAGCAACTTACAAAGGAGGGTATAAATAGAGCGCAGAGCTTTTTTCTTTCATTCTTGCTCAAACCATTGAAGAGTCAACATCTCTGCCAGTCTGCAAGACATTTCATTTCATTTTTTTTCAGTTGTGCCTGAAGAAGCCCCAAAGAGGTCGAAACGTAGCGCGTAGGCACACTTTATTATTAAAAAAAATATTTAGTTTGTTAAAAAAATATATTATTTGTTTTGTTAAAGAATTAAAAATATAAAAATGTAAAAAAAAATAAATATATTTTAAGTTCACAATATTAATTTGAGTTAAAATTTGACTTTTGTTTTAGATAATTTCCTTTTATTTATTGGGATTTAAAAACAACAAACTCCATCATGAGTTTTGCTCATGATGATGGATGGACCGTGGTGCGCCACGGCAAAAGACGTCATCGATCCCCTGAACGGGATCGACAAAGAACATTTCAGGGTGGATATTACCACCAATCCGCCTTTGATAGAGGGGGTGGGGGTAGGGACTACCGGGGGAAGGACCGTGCACGTCCTGTCTCCCACTTTGCTGGGGGTCAGGTTTAGTTCCCCTACCCTAACCCCTAACCCTAACCCTTTTCCTACCGAACCCTTGAAGAAAAAACAGCCTTTGATTTAATTAATTTTCTGTTTTGAATATTTTAATCAGTTCATTTTTTCCAAAATTGTCTCCAGACGACTGACCCGTCTGTTTTCAGATCAGTTTTTATTTCTTAGACTCTTTACAGCCCCATTAATCAGATATTATCCTCGGGAAGTATTCCTATCATTACTTTATTAATATTCCCACTACCGTTACGTTATTTTAAAATTCATAGTGCTACTGTTCTGCGTTCTGACTCTGAGGAGTGCGATGTTTGACTCGAATCCACCTCCTGCAGTATCTCCGGCGCCCCCCCGGGAGGCTTTAGTCTTTGTCCTGCTGAATGTCTGTTACAGACCAGATCCTGTCACTTCATCGGGGGTAAAATGACGAGGAGCACAGTGAAGACTTCATCGCACTCCTGCGCCTGTAATGTTCATCCTGTCTGAATGGAGCTGGAGGCTCAGTTGTGTGTCGAGATGAACACAAACATCACATACATGTACACAACACGCTAAATGTTACACAGTAAATTTAATCAAGTTAACACGCTCGTCACATGAGGAGCTGCAGCGATCACTTTGACTTGTGAACAATGTTCACATCAACATCATCAGTCTCATCAAAGAAATAAAAATAAACAAAATGTTGTACACACACAAGCCAAAGTCCGTACAAGATAATTAACCCAAACTTTAAACGTGGTGATATATTGTCAATGCACAGGTTTTAAACCCACACAGGACAGACTCTCTGGACTCTTAAACCGGTGAATCTTTCCATCTCTGTCTCCCACAGGACGTGAACGCAGCATTAACATCCTGACGTCGTCCAGGTGGCACAGAAACATGGCAGCGTCAGGGTGTTAAACCACAGCTACAGAAACTGAAACCCTGCTGGTTCTTCCATAAAGTCTGACGCAGCAAATATTTCCGCACCAAAACTTTTTCTTAAAACTAAAACTAATTTACTAAAGTGGAAACTTTCAAACCAAAATGTATGAACTGTTTTAGCGTCACAACATGCAACGTCTCCATTTACCTGCTGAGAAAACAGATAAAAACAAACAAACATTCAACTTAACTGCACTCAAGAGTTTTACTCACTATATGGCCAAAAGTATGTGGACAGCCCTGTTCATATATTTTAGTGTACTTCTGGTCTGGTTCGGGCCTCTTCGTTTCAATGAAGGAACCCTTAATGATATTTTAGACAACCGTGTTCTGTGTGTCAAGAGTTGAAACAGGAAAGAGAAACACAAAGCAGCTCCATAAAGAAATGTTTTCCCAGTTTGGTGTGGAACAAGTTGACTGGTCTGCACAGAGCGCTGACCTCAACCCCATCCAACAGGAGCTAGACCTGATCACCAACATTAGCGTTGGACTGATGTGGTCTTCCTGTCAGAACCCTCAGAGCAGCGGATCAGGTTCGAGCCGTCTGAACCTGGAAGACGGCAGGACATCAGAGTCAAACTCTCTTTCACACTGCTGAGGCCCGTCAGAGCAACACTGGAGCCTCCACACGTCTCCGGATCAGGAGGAGGGAGGTTTTGCTGCTGGGATCACCTGAGACTGGGTCACCTGAGCGACGACCTGAAACAACGCAGGTTAAATTACTGATGAAATGTTCCCAGTGAACCGTAATGCGTTACTTACAACCTGCGTGAGAGTGGCGCACATTAACGAACATGTTACACTGTCACATATGGAGAGAATGCTCGGCTGTCCACATACTTTTGGCCATGTAGTAAATCAAATAAAATGAAGTCAGGGCTGAAGACAGCAGATTTCTGTCGGCACTTTTTGGTTTAACTTCTCTGAAACCAGCTTTTATTCACAACTGTTTGTTTCTGCTGAGGAAACGAAGAAGTGAGGATGTGAAGACACTGAACTCTGACCTAAAACCAGTTCAGTGCTGGTAGAGAGACACTGGGACACAGGACAGAAGCTGAGAGAGCGACAGGGTTCAGCTACTCAGGCCGGAGAACATCTCGGTCAGAGTGGCCTGTTTGCTGCGTCTGCTGGAGGGGGGACTGTTTGTAGTCTTTACAGATGAAGCAGAGGAGGGGGTGGAGGTCTTTGTAGTCTTTCTGGGGGGTCTGCTGGGTGTGTTGGAGCTGCTGGGCTCCACCTCCCCTCTGCGGTTCTGGCGGAGCAGGTAAGCGTCAGAAGATCCTTTGCGTCTGTCGGTGGCTCTCTGCTTCTCCTCCTGGTCCAGCTCCTTCTGCAGGAGCAGAGCCAGCCGCCGATCCTCCTCCTCCTGCCGCCGCCTACTCAGCAGCTCCGCCTCCCACTCTGCGATCCCCTGCAGGGCCGAGCCTCCCACCTCCAGAGAGGAGGAGGAGGGCAGGGAGCGACAGACATGTTTGGTGACCGCCACCTCCTCGTCCTCTGTCGTCTCTAGCTCCGAGCTCTTCCTCTTGGCCGACGAAGGTCCTCCATCTCCGATCAAGTGACTCCTGAGACTCGCGGGGTGAAGCTGATCCTCCACAGAGGCTGACGGAGAGGCTGGATGGAGGGTCGGAGGCTCCGATCGGTCAGGGTTTGTCTGAGTGCCGTAATAATCCAGTTTAGGGAGGGGACGCTCGGCCTGCAGCTGCACCTGAGAGAGGAGGATGTTCTCCTGAAACAGGAAGTCCGACAGTTTGAATTCTACCAGATCAAACTGTTTTTCTCTCACAACTTAAAAGGGATAGTTCGGGTATTTTGAAGTGAGGCTGTATGAGGTGTGTTAACTGCAGTAGACGGCGGTCAGCTCGCACCCGGTTTGGAGAAGCAGGCAGGACTCTGTATACGCTGACTATGGATAAGTACCTCATACAACCTTACTTCAAAATACCCGAACTAACCCTGAAAGGAACACTTGAGTGAAATCCCCTTCTTCTCTTTCTCTCGGAGATTGGGATGTCCCGACTGATGCTACTCTCAGGTCTATAAATATGAAGCTACAACCAGCAGCTGCTTAACAAAGCATAAAGACAGGAAACAGCTAGCCTGGCTTTGTCCAAACATAACCGAATCTACCTACCAGCACTAAAGATCACTGATGAACACGTGTGACCGGTTTTCTCTCCTGTGTATGTGTGAGAGTGTGTGCTCTGTTCCTGCAGGGATCTTTGTGTGTCTCTCTGATTTGCTGGATTCGTGCGTCGGGCTTGGGGAGTGTATCAGTGCTGCTGATTGGTCCCAAACACAACATCCTGTCTTAAAACTTAAACAGCTTCTTCTGTCCTGAACCTCAGAACCTTTTGGAGTTTAACTTTGTGTGTTCGATCGGTCAGATCCTATTAGACCTCGTGCTCGTTGTCCAGCTCTAAGTATCTGTGTAAATGTTATAAACAGTACTGAAGCTGTGCGGCTGAGCTGCCATTTTCTTTTACTTTAGGGAGTCGGGTTCAGTAAATGTCTGTTTGAACACGTTAGTCAGCATTCTTTTGTTTGTTGTTTTGGTTCAGTTATTGTCACAAATTCACCTTTTGTAGTAATAAATAATTTCACTTTAATTACATTTCAGTGTTCAGACTTTGGTTTGGGGACCGGAGGAAAGAAAAGAAGAGGGTTTCTCCTTTAACATGAACGTTTTTTGAAATCACAGAATAATAATTTTGCCAAGTTAAGTTTCAGGAAGTGTAGTTCAGTTCCAGCGGTTAGTGACAACGACACGTTGCGTTGCTGTAAATTAAACTGACCTTGTTGGCCATAAAACTGGAGGCAGAGCTGCAGTCTGAGGAGCTGGTTTTAGATGGACGAGGACACAAGAACCTGAAACAGAAACCACATCATCATCATCATCATCATCCGACCTTTGAGACAGATTTAACACTTCAACCAGATATCTGACCAGAAACAATCAAACTTCGTTACTGCTGTTCAGTTGGATTAGTCAAGGTACTTCAGTGATAATGAGATTAACGATGACATAATCAAACTACTTTTTGTTTTGGTGTCTGATAAACCAGTTCCTCATACTGGTCTTCATGGATCCGGTTTCATCATTTCACCGGTAACTGAAACAACAGACGCACAACAAGTCGACCTACTTCTCGATCTGTCCGGCGCCGACCTCCTTCTTCTTCTTGGCCGGAGTGACGTCAGCAGGGCGAAGGTTTTCCTCGGAGACGGCAGCAGAGTTCTGCAGGACAAAGACAACCAGACTCAGTGAGCTGTCACCAGTCTGAGCTGCTGTATGTCTTTAATACAGGTATTTAGATGTTTATTGTGGATTTCCTCCATTTGAAACGATATAAAAAGGTAGTTAATATTAATATCTCCTTGTTTTTTAATGAGGTAAAACGGTATTAAAAATGTAAAATAAATAAATCATGTAAACGACCCCTAACACGTCCACCACTGATCTGATCTGAGAGTCTGAACAGCGGTGAAGCTAAACGTGTAGAGTTTGTCCTGATGGGGGCGCCAGAGGAAAGACGACGGGCCGTTAAAAGGTAACGTGTTGATCAGGAGGAGGGTTAGGGGAGCAGGAAGGACTTCAGAACATTTGATCATCTGGTCAGTCGGTGAAACACTCACCAGCTGGTTGCTGAGCAGTCTGGCCAGCCTCTCGTCGTCTTCTCGCCTCCTCCTCTCCTCCTGCAGCAGCTCCTCCTCCTCAGCCAGCAGTCTCTGGATGTACTCCTCACTGGCCCTCCTCTCCTCCTCATCCAGCACTCGCTTCTCCTCCGACAGCTGACAACAACAACATCACAAACCAGGAACACCAAGGTAGGAATTATACCACGGCCAAACAATCAGTGCCGTAACGCCCCTTCTAAATTAGTTTGGCATGCCCTGTTAAAACCACATGCGACGCAGCGAATGAACTCACGTTTCCCCGTGTCTCCGTCATCACGCTGGACAACGGTAGCAGAAGACTGCTCCCACTCCCGCAAACGTGTAACGTTTAACATTAACAGCTAAGTTTTAATACACGTTTTAAAGTTTACCAAGATATTGCTGCATAGTGTTAACTAACTACGAACGTACACAGTTTATAAGTTGTTGTGAGATCTGATGGGTTGCTACTTTTTCAGCGCGATGCCACGAAAGGAGCGCACGAAGCGTGAAATAGAAAGGGAACAAGACAAAATAGTGAGTTAATATTGTAAACTCAAAACCTTTTTCACTAGAAGTTGCACCCGATCTGTAAACAGCATTCTGTAATTATTACATTTTAAATCAAATATTACCGAATGCTATAAATCTCCAGCACCAGACGGGAAGCAGCAAACTGGGTAGTTACTTTGGTAAAAAAAAAAAAGGTCCGCCAGCTGGGCGCTCAGCGTGAAACCCTCCGGTGTTCGTACTCAGCCGGCTCTGCGAACAGGAAACACTCGGACCGAGCCGCACTGTTCAGCCATGATGTGTGCGTCGCATCAGACGATGTGTGCGTCGCATCAGACGATGTGTGCGTCTAAAGATCAGCGCTCTCAGAAGAGATCTGAAGACCGTCTGTGTGGACGAACCGGCCAAAATCACACTTCAGCAATGCGACTCGTTCCTCCACACAGGAGGCGTCCCGAAGCCGTCATTACCAACAGAGGCTTTCGTACGAAGTATCAAATGAATTTCAGTAAGCGTGTTCAATACTTTTCCCCTGTCAATTAACTTTATTATACATAACTTAATTTATGGACATCTGTGGTTCGATTTCTTTGCATGTGTGGATTTCATGAGTTGTTACCAACATCCGGTGAAAACTTCATGTGAACAGCACCTTCAGAAATATATACTGAGAAAAATGGTGACGTGCTCAATACTTATTTCCCCGCTGTATTTAATCAACATTCAGACACTCACAACTGTTACACACAAAGTTTACTTATTTAGAACTTTAACTAAATGTTGAAAGCTGAACGTAATACGATTTGATAAACAGATTAGATAAAAACCAAACTGCAGCATCATAAGTACAAAATCTATAACAGCATTTTTCATTTCACAATAGTGAAATCTAGTAAGAGAAGGTATATAAATGTTTTTATAACCCTTAAACCAAACAACATGAAAGAGATGAGAGCTTGATATAAAACGTAAAAATCTCTGGTCGTGTGTGTGTCAACATGATGATGATGAAGATGATGATGAAGAGACTGAACTTACTCTGGTGACCTGGTCCTCGTATTCCTGCCTCAGCTCTCCTGGCTGACTCACTCTGGGAAAACACACCGAGACTGCGCACACACACACACACACACGCACGCACGCACGCACAGACACACGCACACAGACACACACACAGACACACACACAGACACACACGCACAGAGACACACACACACACACACGCACGCACGCACGCACAGACACACGCACACAGACACACACACAGACACACACACAGACACACACGCACAGACACACACACACAGACACACACGCACAGAGACACACGCACAGACACACACACACAGACACACACACAGAGACACGCACACACACACACACACACAGACACACACACAGACGCACGCACGCACAGACACACACACACACACACACGCACACACAGACACACACACACACACAGACACACACACACACACACACACACACACACACACACACACACAGACACACACACAGACACACACACATGCAGACACACACGCACGCACAGACACACACACACACACACACACACACAGACGCACAGCACGCACTCACACACACACACACACACAGACACACACACAGACACACACACAGAGACACACGCACAGACACACGCACACAGAGACACACGCACAGACACACACACACACAGACACACACACAGACGCACGCACACACACGCACACAGAGACACACGCACAGACACACACACACAGACACACACACAGACGCACGCACACAGAGACACACGCACAGACACACACACACAGACACACACACAGACGCACGCACACACACGCACACAGAGACACACGCACACAGAGACACACGCACACACACACGCACAGAGACGCACGCACACACACGCACACAGAGACACACGCACACAGAGACACACGCACAGACACACACGCACACACACACACGCACACACACACACAGACACACACACACACACACACGCACAGACACACACACACACAGACACACGCACAGACACGCACGCACAGACACACACACACACAGACGCACGCACGCACAGACACACACACACACAGACACACACACGCACGCACGCACGCACAGACACACACACACACACACACACACACACACACACACGCACAGACACACGCACACACACACACAGACACACACACGCACAGACACACACACGCACAGACACACACACGCACAGACACACACACGCACAGACACACACACACACACACACACACTCACAGACACACACACGCACAGACACACACACACGCACACAGACACACGCACACAGACACACACACACACGCACAGACACACACACGCACAGACACACACACGCACACAGACACACACACACACAGACACACACACACAGACACGCACAGACACACGACACACACAGACACGCACACGCACACACACACGCACAGACACACACGCACAGACACACACACGCACAGACACACACACAGACACACACACACAGACACACACACGCACGCACGCACGCACAGACACACACACACGCACGCACAGACACACACACGCACAGACACACACACGCACAGACACACACACGCACAGACACACAGACACACACACACACACACGCACGCACAGACACACGCACGCACAGACACACACACGCACAGACACACACACACAGACACACACACACACACACGCACGCACAGACACACACACACAGACACACACACACACACACACACAGAGTTCATGAATAAGTACATGATGACGATTAAAGCTGTTTGTTTGATTCAGTGTCGATGTTTTTACATCTTCATCACTGCAGCTCAGAACAACACGAGACTGATGATGATGATGAATAAAAACTAAACTGTCGTCTTTCGTTAGAAAAATAATCCACAGTTAATCATCTTCCACTTTCTTTCATCTTTATCACATATTAATAAGTTTTTATCAGACAGAAACGTTAAAAATACTCTCTACATTTTTAAAGACATATATAATTATTCACTCTTTATAACCTAAACGATTTCTTATTCTGTTCCGGTTCTGTGATGATCTTGTTCACCTGCAGGCGTCGGTTTCATCTCATTTCATATTAAGCGCCTCATTCATGGTTCTGATGATGTCACGAAACTCAGCAGTGACCCGGTCCAGGTAATAACCAGCTACACGATACCGATACTGATGTTGGGCTCGTGCTTCGTGACAACGAAGGGGTTCATACCTGCAGATTAAGAGTATTATGGGATGTCTGTGTGTGTCGGTACCTCCCGGGTCGTCCTCGGCGGCCGCGTCCTGCCCGCTGAGGCGGCGCTGACACTGCAGAGGGAAGGAGGTCTGGATCTGCGTCCACAGCTTCTGGTTGACCAGCGTGTTGTTCCTGCTGTTCAGTCGGGCCCAGGTGGAAACCCTCTTCCTGCACAGCGGACAGCACAGCGTGGCTTTATCCACCGACTCCAGGAAACAGCCCTGACCAAACACAGAGGGTTGGAACGCGACCGGTCAGGGCCATCCGGTCCTACAGAGCAGCTTATGTTCACTTCTTAGAAGCAAACCTTACGGAGGTGGTTTAGCTCGACCTCCCGGTTTGCTGGTCTGACTTTGATTTCACTTCAAGGTTTTACAAAGAGGACATTTTACAAAAACCTGATGGTAAACACTGATGATACATGAGGTAGGCGGACTCTTTACCTTGCAGAAGGTGTGTGTGCAGGGCAGAGTCACCGGCTCCATAAAGATCTCCAGACACACCGGACAGCGACAGTCGTCCAGAGACAGCTCTCTCCTCCCGGCCCCGCCTCTGTCTGACACCTCCACCTTCATGTCTGACACCGGCGCCATCTTCCTCCTCCTCCGTTTCTTCTTCTATGGTTGGTCACGGGTCTGCAGGGAGGACTGAGGACTCCGTAGATCAGCCTGGAGGAGAAACCACAGCGAGCGTTCACCTGACGACACCTGCTGATGGGAGGCTCAGTCCTCTTACATTCAGTACTGTTCCAAGTTATGGAGATCAGACCACATGTACACGATGTACGGTTACTGTGAATCTGTGTATACATGCAGCAGGTCAGTCTCAGATTTCTCTCACACCCCAAATGTGTGGAAGCATGGCGTTCTGATTTTATTAGAGATAAAACTGGTTGTTTTAGAGCGTTTGCATCATGAGACTTTTTCTTTTCTGCTGGATTTTACAAATGTTCAGCTGTGAAAACAGGCTTCTTTAGACTTAAAGGTCCAGTGTGTAGCCGGGTATCTGCACATATTTTAAGTACAAATTTAATGACTTTTAAGACCTTTTTAATACCTCTAAGTATTATCAGCAACATGTTGTTAAAGTGTGGCAGTGAGAGTCGTCCCTGCAGTAAAACGCTCCTGTCAGTGTTTATTATATCGGATGTTTCTGGTTGAGCTCATTTTAACTGCTTTATATGCTGTTGGGTGGTTTAACCTGCAGCAATGCATCATGGTCTATAAGGTCATCACGTGTTTGCAGCGTCGCCGTCCTGAGAGAACCACGTATCAGAGAAACAGCCTGTTTTCAGCTCTGTGACGATGCGTTTCCCAGCTGATCCGAGGGGGGGTTAAAGAGTTTATTCAGCTTCAGGAGGAGGAGAGTTTCCTCAGCACGTGAAGGAAACTCTTCATCCTTCAGCTCGTCACAAACACCTGGAGATACGAGGTTTCCACTGGACAGGAAGGGGATGAAACACTGTGGTCTGTAAAGTAACTGAAGCCATCACACGTATTGGAGTAAAAAGTCCAATATTTCACTCTGAGGTGTAATGGAGTAGAAGTAGAAAGCAGCATGAGAAGAAAAGACTCAAGTGAAGTGCAAGTACCTCAGATTTGTACTTAAGTACATGTACTTGTACCACTGCAGAGCGGACATATTCGCAGTAGACAAATCATCTCTAGTACATGCAGCCAAACTCGCAGCAGCAGTATACGACTTGATGGGCTAGCGTAGCGCTTTTCAGATTTCATGTGAATCCGTGCTTACCATTGTTCCAAGTTTGAATGTTTTGCGACCGAGCTCACATTGCATCTCGTACGACTCTCGTGGAATTTGCATTTACCCACGGCTGAGCCTGCATCGCTTGATCGCAGCGTTGCGTTTTCCTTTTCCCCGCTGCAGCCCTCAAATGAGCGGGATAAACACCTTCTTCTTCTAGGTTAAAATGCGGATCACAGCCTGTACACAAGGCGTACTACCGCAACCTACCAAGCGCAGTGTATGCTACCTATCTGACGTACTAACTAACAGATATTAGATGTTGCGGAAACGGTCATTGTTGTGAGATATAAAACGCAGGTAAAATAAAACAAACTGAAGAAAGAAATATAGAAATGCTCGTTCATTCTGCCCCAGATCAAATTTAATGCCTCTTCTTCTGCATTTACAGACATTTTTAGATTTAGAAATTTAAGATGTTTTAAAACTTTATAAGAATCCGCGGGGACCCTGGTGGAGGGTTTAGCGGCCTCTAGTGGTGAAACTGCAGTTTGCAGCCACGTGAACACCGCTCGCCTCGCCCTCCCCTTCCAGGCGTGGAGGAGGAACTACGGCGGCCGTGAAACTCGATAAAGGCCCTCTGTAGAGCCGGTGTTCGGTTTGTCCGTTCTGGGCTCCTGTAGAAACATGGCGGTGCAACATGGCGGCCTCCGTGGAAGGGGACCCGCTCCCTCTGTAGATATAAAGGCTGATTCTAAGGTGACGAAAACACAACGCTTCTTATATTCAGGCGATTAAACACTGATGAAAACACACTTATAAATATTATATTTCTGCCGACAGCTGCTGCTGAATGTTCCACGCTGGACCTCTAAAGGGTTACATATATCACTCTCATACAGCAGACCAGTGCATGACACACTGAAGATATGCTTTATGTTGGTTATAAGATCTCATCTGTCCACATCCTGCCTCAGCTGTCCGTCTGTTGAGGCAACGGTTTGAGGTTAGGGTTAGTTACCAAGTCTGCTGATGTGCAGAGATACAGACGGGACAAACTACAGGACGAAGCTGAATAACAGAAACATCAGCTGCCTCGGTGCAGCGGCGCTCCCTGTGCCGTTTGGTGAGGACGGAAACGATGTGAATAAAATGCTGCGGCCTTTACGGCGTCACACCTGTGGAAGGTCTCGGCCCGGCGTCACACCCGTGGAAGGTCTCGCCCGGCGTCACACCCGTGGAAGGTCTCGGCCCGGCGTCACACCCGTGGAAGGTCTCGGCCGGCGTCACACCCGTGGAAGGTCTCGGCCGGCGTCACACCCGTGGAAGGTCTCGCCCGGCGTCACACCCGTGGAAGGTCTCGGCCCGGCGTCACACCCGTGGAAGGTCTCGGCCCGGCGTCACACCCGTGGAAGGTCTCGGCCCGGCGTCACACCCGTGGAGGGTTTCAGGTGTCAGACAGCGCTCTGCAGCAGCGTCTCCATCAGACCAGATGGTTTAATATAAACCTTCAGATCAGCAGAGCTCCTCAGATGAATAAAACATGTTAAGTGCTCATAATTTCTTTTTCTTGCACAGTAATCAAAAGGAACCATTAGCAGTATTTATAGGAGTAAATAGTGATCAAATCCCCAGTGATAACATGAACAGTGGCTGAAATATCTTAATAAATCACAGAATTACGTGTAACTCCAGTTTTGTTTCCTAATCTGTTCCTTTACAAAAACAAGTCAAACACGCTGTAAAACTGTTAAAACTGAGCGTAAAGATATAAGGTGTTGAGACCTGCCTTCAGTCACAGCAGGTAAAGTTTCAGCTAACGGGGCTGAAATTTCAGCTAGCTGCTAACGTTAGCTAACGTTACTGTTAACTTTCTACAGGGGAGGTTACCAACTCACCTGAAGTCCATTCCCAACAACTTAACAGGGACCGACAGAGCTACATAACTACTAGTACAAAAACGGTTACTGTAAGACTCACCTGAGCACGGTTCACCTGGACGTTTGATACTTCAGCTGCTGCTAAAGTTAGCTTCCCAACCAAAACAAGCTGAGTTAGCGTTAGCTCCCGGCTAACTTCAGAGAAACTCAAACCACAGCAGGACGGTGCGTTTGTTTAAGAGCGGCTAACAGTTAGCAGTTTAGTGCTCCAGTTAACCGGTAAAAACACCCGGGCAGCTCACACCGACACCGCGGGGCTTCATGGTCGTCACAGGTGGTCACAGGTGGTCTCGGGCCTGGCGCAGGTTCACCGGACACAGATCTGTTGGAACCTGACAGCTAATACCCGCCTGAATCAACTGTCGATACAGTACGCATGCGCACAACCTATGACGCCTTCCAGGATCGTCGTAAATTACAGTTCAGTCCGGAGAAGCAACAAAGCGGGGGCATTTTAAGTTTTCATCATCATTTATTCATTTATTAAAATAGAAGCTGCAATACCACACTGTAAAAATACTCCATTACACGTAAACATGAGAAGTACTGCTATACAGAACGGAATGTTATTATTATAATGCTATATTAATTTAATATAATATATATCATTATATAATGTTTTACATTAATATTATTACTGAGGAGTAATGTTGGAGTAGCATTTTGGTGCTGTAACGCTAGTTGTGGATTCAAAGTAATTGAAGCTGTCAGATAAATGTAGTGGAGTTAAGTATAAAGTAACATTAAATGAAAATACTAAAGTATAAGTATAAGTACCCGAACGCCGTACTTAAGTGCAATACTGGAGTAAATGTACTTAGCTACTTTCCACCACTGTAAAAATCATGATTGTGGTATGTGAGCTGGAAACAACAAAGGTTTAATATTAAGTGTAATATTTGCTTATTTTGTAAAGCTAATGTTAAATCATTACATCTTTGTTTAAAAGGTCCAGTGTGGAACATTTAGGAGCAGCTGTCAGCAGAAATATATTATAAATATATTATAATAATATTCATAAGTATGTTTTCATCAGTGTTCAATCACCTGAAAATAAGAACCGTTGTGTTTTCGTTAGCTTAGAATCAGCCTTTATATCTACAGAGGGAGCGGGTCCCCTTCCACGGAGGCCGCCATGTTGCACCGCCATGTTTCTACAGGAGCCCAGAACGGACAAACCAGACACCGGCTCTACAGAGGGCCTTTATCGAGTTTCACTTCACCGTAGTTTCTCCTGCAGGCCTGGAAGGGGAGGGCGAGGCGAGCGGCGTTAGATACCACTAGATCCTCCACACTGGACCTTTCAACAGGCAGCTGTGCATTTCTTCCACTTCTCAACTGACATGATTAACACTGTTTGAAATCTTTATGCAGGACAAAAAGGTTGAATAGCTTATAAACATGATGAAATATGATTTTATTTATTTACACTAATGTAGAATTTATAATCCTCAACAGACAAGGAGGAGCATCCGCAGAGAAAAGATATTAAGATTTAAATCTTTGAGGAAATGCTTTACACTTATTTTTGAATCAGCAGTTGCAAATTCATCTTAAGTGAAATTCACTTCATGTTAGTACAGACCGTAGAGTACATGCAAACAGTGCACTGCCACCAACAGTCGTCAGTGATTCGCAACCTTTTTGCTTCTTAAAATGAAGCTTAGTCGACCTATAACCTCTAATCACAGGAATCTCAGATTTATTTTAGGAACCGTGGGCGCCTCGACACTCGGGTTGGAAACCACTGACAGCGTTTACTACATTGTATTTGTAAATAAAGTACGTGATATAGAACTGGGACACAGTATATTACAACTTTAATATAAGGTACAGACTCTGCTGGTTAGCTAACAAGATCGTCTCCACGGACCTCATCGAGGGACTATTTCTTCAGCAGAAAGTAGTTCTTATGAAAACCGTCTCGAGTGAGTTCTGTGGATTATCGCAACGAACAGGAACTGTTTCTGAAAGAGAAGTTTTCTTTTCAACACCGTGAGCAGCACAGAAACTTCTAAACTTCATTCTCCTCCGTTGGATTGGTGGAGGCAGAAATCTCAGAGAAACTATCTGACTGGACAGATATGACTGAGTGAACCGGCCCTTTAATGTAGCTCAGAAAACCAAACAGCACTGAGGGAAACGTGGCTGAACTAAAAGAAAAATTTCACCTTTGATTTCAAAACAAACAAACTGATTTTCAGTTGGAACTTTTTGTTGCCGTTTAAGAGAAAGTTGTAGTGTTTCCTTCGGTCAGAGAGGAAAACCGTTCAGAATATCCTTCCACTAACAGAGTACAAAATAATGCCAACAGCTGCTGCAGATCAGTCGAAATCATTCCTAAAAAACAGTCAAACAATAAACAATATTTTTATGATCTGTTTTTAAGCTGCATTTCTGACGTCTGGTTTTCACAGATTTTTGTTTTTAAATAACAGAAAATGAAGACAAAATCTTTTAAAGGAATAGTACAACATTTCGGGATTATTCTCTGTCTTTACAAGAGCGAGATGAGGGGACGGATATCAATCTCTCGTCTGTGTGTGAAGTACTGGGCGGATGGATACACTGTTGTTGACCGAGAAATAGTTCTGTGGCGTACATGTGTACATTTGTTTGTTTCAGTCGAACAGAAGACAGAAACGTGTTAAGCAGTGATCTTTGCAGGTGTGTTTTTGAACTTCGGACAGAGCCAGCTAGCTAGCTGTTTCCCCCCGTTTCCAGTCTTTATGCTTAGCTAGGCTAACCACTGATAGCGACTGATATCAATCTGAGAGAATAAGAGAATTTCCCAAAATGCTGAACTATTCATTTCCTTTCATGAGTGTTTTATAACGTTTCGGGCGTTATTGGTTTGAGAGGCCCTCGGCCCACTGGAAAACGTTCTTCTGTTTCCTGCGTTTGCTGCTGGACTCGAAGCTCTGAAAGTCGTCACCGCAGCGGTGTTTCTTGAGCTGCCGGGAGTCGGAGAAGCCCTGCCCGCAGCGCTCGCAGGTGTACAGCTTCACCCCGGTGTGGATCTGCATGTGAGACTTGAGCTGGTTGGACTGCCTGAACTTCCTGCTGCACACGGCGCACTCATAGGGTTTCTCTCCGGTGTGGACAAGCAGGTGGCGGTGGTAGTTCTGCGGCGTCCTGAACTCTTTCCCGCACTGTTCACACTTGTGAGGTTTGACTCCGGTGTGTAGCAGCTCGTGCTGCTTCAGCTGCGACATGAGCAGGAAGCCTTTCTCGCAGACGCTGCAGACGTACGGCCGGTCGCCGCTGTGCTGCCTCATGTGGTACAGGTACAGGTGTCGCAGGTGGTAGGACTTCCCGCAGGTGTCGCAGGTGAACTCTTTGTTCTCAGCGTGGCTCTTCTCGTGCGTCCTCAGCGTGGTGTTGCTGCTGAAGTTCTTCAGACAGATCTTACAGCTGAAGGGTTTCACGCCGGTCGGTCTCCGTCTCCCCGTCACGCCGCCGACCTTCTCTCGGTCCTTGTTGTCGTGGACCAGCTGCTGGTGCTTCTGCAGCTGACAGTTGTAGAAAAACGTCTTCCCGCAAAGGTCACACATGAACGGCTTCTCCACACCGTGAACCAGCATGTGGGTCTTCAGAGCCCAGGTACCTGTGAACCCCTCTCCACATTTATCACACCTGAGACAAGACAGGAACAAAGAAGATCTTGAACTGGAGATGCACCAGTATGGGTTTGTCTAAATTAGCTCTGAATGATGTACGACAGGTCTTTGCGTTATCACAGAGCAGATTAACTGGCTGGGAGCTCCTCAGCTGGACTCTCTGCTGTAATCAAGTTATTTAATAAACGAAGCAGTTAATTAAAACTGGAAATACCGCCGTCACCCGGGCGGGACATACAATAATACATACAATTCAACTGTCGGGGATAAAAAGATAAAAACGTATTTCCACTGTGGTCCTGGTTAGAAAGAGAAAATGGTCAGATGACAGATTGTGATTATGACTATTTAACCAACATTTCTGCAGCAGGATTTATTTAGTAAGTTCATGCCTCCGCTGCAGTGTTCCTGTCCAACGCAAACACTTAGACGCTTCGCTCTACTTCTGAACAAACCAAAACCTGAACATGTCTGAAAGAATAAGACTTCATATCAGATATTTCTAAGTTTTACCCTCCGATGCATTTGAGAACGTCTTGTTGTGTCCGACAGCCAAAGCTCAAAGAGATTCAGTTTACGGAGAGAGAGAACAGAGAAAAACTATTATTTAATTCTAACTATTTAGAAGCTGCAACCAGAGAATGTTTAAAATAGTTATAGCTGATTATTTTCCTGTCGGCAACTAATCGATTCAGATTACTGTACAGCGTGAAACCTGTGTATCTGAGCGAGTACCTGAATGGTTTCTCTCCATTATGGAGGCGCAGGTGTCTCTGGAAGTTGTACTTGAGGCCGAAGCTCAGTCCGCAGGTCTGACACATGAAGGGTTTCTCTCCGGAGTGGACCACTCGGTGCTGCAGCAGTCCCATCTTACACTTGAAGGCCTTGTCGCACTCGCAGCACTTGTACGGCCGCTCTTCAGAGTGCGACCTCTTGTGGACGCGCAGGTTGCTGGCGGTGGAGAAGCTCTTTCCGCAGGCTAGGCAGGGGTACGGCCGGGCGCCGGTGTGGACGGTCTGGTGCTCGCGGAGGCTCTTCTTTCTGGTGAAGCCTTTCCCGCAGACGTCGCACATGAAGGGCTTGACCTGGGCGTGTGACACCTTGTGGTACCTGAGCGCGCCGGCGGAGGTGAAGGTGCGGTCGCAGACGTGGCACTTCAGTGGCGTTTTCTCCAGCCGGTGAGACGCCTGGTGGACTCTGAGCTGCCGCAGCAGTCTGAACTTCCTGTCGCACTGGTCGCAGCGCAGCAGCTTGTCGGGGTCGTTCTCCTGAGCCTCCCTCAGCTGGTGGGTCAGCAGGTGCTTCTGCAGACTCTTGGCCTTGTAGAAACCTTTATCGCAGGAGCTGCAGGGGAAAGGTTTGAGGTGACAGGAGACGTGTTTCCTCAGCTGGTGTTTCTGATGGAAACCTTTGTCACAGAGCTCACAGAAGAACCTCTTCTCTTTGTACAGCTCCCTCCTCCTCTTCCTCTCCAGCTCCTTCTGCTCCTCTTCACTCAGAGCTACAGAGGAAGAAAGATTTTACATACAAAGACCAGAGAAACTGATCACACAGAGGTTCCCAACTTCATTCAGTTAGTAAATACAGACAGAGCGCTCAGCATTAATGTTGACCTTGTGTACTGACAGGGAGGAAACACACATTTTAATGCATACAAATCCTCCATAGCCTATAAAGTTCATTAGATATTCTTCATTTTTCTTGCAGAATAATATCATTTGTCAGTAGCAAATATTCTGAGGAACCAACAGAAAGGGACAGGGTAGTTTTAGACTCTGGGTCTCTGTATGTGATCCTTTATTAATGCACAGAATCTGTTTACCTGACGTTCTCACACTCGGTACAAAAGAAACACATTTGTTTTTTCAACAGTTCGAGCAAAGAAAATGTTTGTATTTCAGTTAATAAAACTTGACTGTTACCTGTCTCACCTGGTTGGCGCTCAGTGAGCGTCGGCTCCTCAGCTTCCATCTTCATCTCGGCTTCCTGGAAAACATGAGTGAAAACAGTCACATGATCAGCAGTGATTCCATTGTTCAGACATCGATTATAATTGATTTATTAATCTCACCAGTCCTGTATCTGTTGCACTGCATTATTCATCATGCAAAAATGTCAGCTTCAATAACAGAGACAGTATGTAATCAATTATTAACTGCTTTTCAACAGGATATTCAACACCATTGATCAATTATTCCTCCTCCTACTGGACGAGCCGTCCAGCTACAACCTGTAAATAACCTGCTGCTTCAAAGAGACATGAAAAACACACTCACGATGACCCTTTAACGATCATCCGTATTTCGTGTTAATTAAGCTTTACGATCAAAGTGAATGATTTCAGTTAGAGGTCACTAGGGCTGAAACGATTAGTCAATCGACAGAAAAATAATCAGCAATTATTCTGATAATCGATCAATCGTTTCAAGCATTTCTCAATCAAAAATGGCAAAAACATTTTCCGATTTCAGTTTCTCTGTTCTGTCTTACGTCACAGTACACTGAAACCTTTGAAATGGCCATTTTCTTCACTACTGTCGGACATTTTGTAGACTCAACGATTATTCGATTCATCAATGAATCATCTGCAGATTAATCGATAATGAAAAGAATATCTATTTGCAGTTCTAGAGGTCACCTAATGTTGCCCTCCCTCCTTTAGTGATACTGTAAGTTCTCAAATAAGTCGGTATTCAAATAATGGCAAAGTCTCATATAGCTGCTTTGATGTTTTTTTGATCGCTTTTAAGATAAAGTCAATGAAACGAAACACTTCCTGCAGATGTTTCACATTAAGAGCTTGTCAGGAAAGACCCACTGGAAGGCTTTTAATGTGAAACATCTGCAGGAAGTGTCGAGTTTTATTGACAGTAGCTTAACGACGGCATTGTAATTAACCCGTGTTTTTCACAGAGCGGTGAGTGTGTCGTGACTGTTGGAAATGTATCGAGACAACAGGTAAACGTGGACGAAGAACAGAAAATTAAAACAGGAGCAGATCAATTAACAAGGAGGACTCTGAAATATTAAATATGAAGCAGAGAAAATTATAAGATGCAGCTGTTTAACTTCAAGAAACTGGTTCTATCTTAGAAATGTGACACTGTATATAATATATTCAGTAACACTTACAGCAACAACAGCTTGTTCTTCTTCAGGCGTGGGCGGGCTTTCACTGGCTGCGGGCTCACTGGTTGGCTGATCATCAGCCACAGGAAGTGATATCATGTCTGTGGAGGATCGGGTTACATCTCCCGGTGATTCTTCAGGATCTGTGGAGATCTGGTTCATTTCTAACACCACTTCGGTCTGAAGGTCAGTCTGACTCGTAGCAGCTGACGGAGCAGCAGCGGTGTTAGCGTTAGCGGTGGTTGGATCCGGTACCTGGGGGGCGGGGCTGCTCTGGCCTGTGATTGGACCAGGAAGCGGCTGGCTGATGATGACCAGAGGGACCTGAGGGTTGCCGCTGGCTCTGCGTCTGGATTTGGCGGAGTTGAGGATGGCCATGGCGAGGGCAGCAGGGTTGGCAGCTGGTTGGGTGATGTCCAGCGACAGGGCGGGTCCATCTGGAAGATTCAGTGAGACAGAAAATAAGTCAGGTGATATCAGACCGTCACGATTTCCCCCGAAAACAGAGCCCTTCAAAAATGAAGCAAGTTTTCACCTCCAGTCATTTTTCACTGCACTCAAATCGTTTTGGGATAAAATACTGAAATTTTTAAGATTTGAAGTTGGTTCTTGGTTTTGTTTGAAAACTTAAACTGGATTTATACTTCTGTGTTTTCGTCGTACCTACTTACCTTCATGTTGTTCAGGTGTCTGTGGACACACTCTGTTAGTGAGGACGCAAATCGTTTTCACATGAAAGCTGTATTTTTTAATAATTAGATGGTTTCATGACGACGCAGGCAGCCAGCCAATCAAATGAAAGTAAAACACGTGAAACAGGAACTACACAGGTTGTAATAGTGCTGCTGCTCCTCGCATGTTGTTTTACTCGTACGAAGAGTCATGTAATGCCTAACATGATCCAGAACACAGTTTATTGCTATTTATACTTTATGTAATTTTGCATACATTTGCCATGTTGTAATACGTGTATAATAACGAGGATACATTAGAATACTTAATTATTAATGCTGTAGTTTCCTAAATCGGCGGAAACTCTTGTGAAAGTTTGTAGACTTCTAAATCTCTTGTAAAGAGTTGTAAATCTCTAATATATACATACACACACACACTGTGTATATATATGTGTGTGTGTGTGTGTACAAACATCTTGTAGTTGTTGTACATGTCTGACTTTTATTCTTAAATACTGTTTAGGTTTCAGGAACATTCGCCCCCTACATGATGAGATCTGTTCAGGTTCTCTGTGACGTTTAAACGTTAAACTGACCTGATGGTTTGATCTTATAAACCGCCTGTGTCACGCTCTTCTCAGCTCCGCAGTTTCTCTCGACCTTTGACCTCAGTTCAGACTCCAGATGTCCCACTTTGTCCTTCAGAGCTTGGTTTTCCTTCGCTAAGCTCAGGTACAGCTCTCTGAAAACTCTGCAGATTTTACGCACAGCCTCTCTGGCCGTGACATCCAGGACGGCAGTCAGCTGAGCCTGTGAAGTTAAAGATAAAGCCTGTGTTTTACCTTCTATCTCTGGTTACAGTGTTAATCTACATACCGTCACGAGCCAAAAGATTTAGTGCTTTTCCATCTAAATTCTCCACCAAATATGCACCAAACTAGAGCTGAAACTATCTGTCAATTAGTCAATTAGTAGACTGACAGGTAACTATTTTAATAATCGACTGTTTATATTTTTTAGCAAAATTTCTCTGGTGTCCATTTGTGTCAGAGTTTTCTCAGTAAACTGAATGTTTTTGGGTTTTAAACTGTTGGTTAGACAAAACAAGATGACTGAAGACGTCCTGTTGGACTCTAAGAAATCTAGAGGGACATTTTTCATTATTTTATAAACAGTTAATCAATGAACCAAGAAAACGTTCTGCAGATTTTAAAATCAATAATGAAAATCATTGTTAGTTGCAGCTCTACAACACACTTACAACTATACTTACAATGTCGGTTCGGTAAGTTTGATTTTCTTTTATTTCATAGAAAATAAAAAAGTTCATATAAAAATATTGGCATTGAGCGCAGCATCTAGCCTTCAGAATAAAAGCAGGGAATCATAATTCTCTCAAAAAACACATTTCAAAACGTCCAGCGTGGAGGGTTTAGCGGCCTCTAGTGGTGAAACTGAAGTTTCCACGTGAACACCGCTCGCCTCGCCCTCCCCTTCCAGGCGTGGAGGAGAAACTACGGTGAAGTGAAACTCGATAAAGGCCCTCTGTAGAGCCGGTGTCTGGTTTGTCCGTTCTGGGCTACTGTAGAAACATGGCGGTGCAACATGGCGGCCTCCGTGGAAGGGGACCCGCTCCCTCTGTAGATATAAAGGCTGATTCTAAGCTAACGAAAACACAACGGTTCTTATTTTCAGGTGATTAAACACTAATGAAAACATATAAATATTAGATTCCATGTCTGCCAACAGCTGCTCCTAAATGTTCCACACTGGACCTGTAAGTTAATAAGTTAATAATCAAACTCTGCTCTGATTGGCTTATGGTCGCTGTGTTATGTGCAGCAGACAGATTTCATTTATCTGAATTAGTATTCTGGACTTTCATTCAGTGGGTGTACCTAACAAATTATATTACCACAATCTAAAACCCCAGTCCTTTTATTCTGGAGGTCACTGATCCTTACCGGAATACTTCAAATGAACGTAACTTGACTGAGCGATCCTCCAAATGTTTTTCCGTTACAGTTTATTAATATGAGGCCCGGGAGCTCCGTGTGTTTTAATGCAGTAATGTAACTACAATCCCCTTTTTGTTAGTATTAATTATTAATAGTACATTAAATCTCCTGTAGATAAATAAATGTTCCTTTATGTTGTTGGGTGGACGCCATGATACACAAGATGGCGCCCTTCGCTGTGTTTATTAAAGTACACGAAGAAATGTCTGAACAGCCGAGTTATCTTTATCTAATCTGCTGAGTTAAATATTAATAGGATCTATGACATTAAGTAAATATAACAAAAAAAATCACATTTTACGTCGTGTTTCTGTTACTTTGTCTCGCGCGTGATAACCGTTCACCAACAAAGACGGAAGTGACGGCGGGATTTTCCTCTGGATCTCAATCTCTCAGATAAACTTCCATCCTCCGTCTTCTCAGACACTACGTTTTTGTCCATCTAAATACATTTCCTCACCCGCCTCCCCTCGCTGTCTGTCCCCTGCTGTCCGAGTCTCTGCTGGAGGACAGAGACGGCAGACTCCACCGCCACCAGCATGATCAGCTCCGTCTGAGAGCAAAAAGTTTTGGTCGCCGCCGTGTCGGTCGGCTCCATCATGGCCTGCGAGCCTAACGGATGATCTCACGAGATAAAACTAAAGAGTTTAACTGGATTCAGAGCCGTAAGTCTAGTGACAGTTCCGCTGTGTCTGTAACTGTTGGAGAAAGTCTGAAAAACAAACAGGATGGTTATCTGCTCTCTGTGCATCCAATATGGCGGTTTACACTGTTTACATCCGGTTCACTGACTATCGACCTTTCAAAGCCAAAGTGTTGTGGCGAGATCGTGTCTATTCCTTCATACAACACATCAAAAACTCCGCGACCTCCACTAACGAAGCCTCGTTACAGCAGTTTAGAGCATACCATAGTTATTCAGAGTGAAAGCACGTTTTAGTGCCAAATTTCTAAGTGTTATTTTGAAGGTCTTCACCGGAAGCATTAGTATGCTATTAGTCTGCCTTGACGCTCCTGCAGACTTCCCCCAGGAAGTGCGCCGAGGAGGGTACCGCTGCAGACCGGACACTCTGAATGGGCGGGGTAACTGTCAATCATGTTTTTCAAAAACTAATTTCACCAATGAGCAGCCTGAACCACCTGTCAATCACTTTTAATTCGACTAATCATCGTTCTCATAGGGAGAAGTGGGCGGTTCCACACGAAGAAACAGAGTTGGCTTGTTTCTCAACTTTTAGATCTGAAGTTTTCAGCTCTAGTCAAAGGATCAAAGTGTCGACACACAGCAACGTTTAACATTTAAAGTGGAAGTAGACAACTTTTGATCATAACAGAATATAATAAGTTTCACCACTGCTCATTATAGAAATCACATAAGTTTATTAATTAAAGCATCTAGCTTTCTAACAAATGCTGTTCTGAGTATCACGACCCCCACGAAATTACCCGTTTCACTCTCCGAATTAGATCTGTTCGGTCTGATGACATTTGGAAAGTCTAGAACAGCCGCAAGATTAAATTATTTTATCCCCATTTAAGTCAGCGGAGGGCTAAACCGGACGTTAGTTGGCTCAGTTCACGAAGCTTTCCCGTCTTCCTTTGAACACAGAGGCCATGTTTGTGCTTTAAAGCCAGCCAGGTCTGTATCCAAACGTCTGTCCGCGCTCTGATAGCCGGACGTTAAAGAGTCGGCCAGCCGCCCCGTCTCCTCAGTCCTAATTCTTTCAAACGTGCTTCCGGGTCCCACGGGACATTTTAACGTCATGATGTGTTGAAAGCGTGTCAAGAATTAGCCTACATCGTGTCCTTCGTTAAAGTATTGCTGAGAGCAGTAGGCTAGGCTAGGCTAGGCTAGGCTAGGCTACACAAACAGGAAATGACATTAAACTGTCACCAGGTTCTGTCCAATCACAAACAACAAGGGTTGTCCCTCCTTTTCCGTAATCCGAAATGTTTTGTGAAATCTTGTTGTGTTTTGACCTTCAGGGCCACCGTAAAACTGCCAAAAATATAACTATTTTAAAAAAATTAAATAAATTGAATAAATACAAAATTAAATAAATAAAATGAATGAAATATAATGAAAATAATGATAAAGACTCAGATTTATGTGGGTGGGGGTTGAACAATATAACTAAATGATGATATCTTTTGGAGTGGGAGGATTACAGGATTAAAACTAAACTGTAATCTATTTCACCTGAAAATTCCTTGAAATCTTTCGCAGATTTTTGAAACGACACATCGTGCTGAAGCATTCGGCCAGTCTGGGAAATATCTGAAAGTGAAGGATGATCACAAGAAACCATTCAAGTGTAAGACGAGCCAACAGTTGCAAAGTTCCTCCACTCAATCGTAGAAAAGGTTTCAGTCGTAGTCGTCTGGACACTGTTTTCAGAATCAAGACGTTTCGGCTCTCAATTGTGAAAAAATGGACCGGGAACTGGAAATTTAAGCTACTCTGTGTTACATAAGCCCCGCCCTCAGGAAGGAGTCTACCTGAGTATCTGTTGATTAGCTAGTTTCACCTGAAACTGACCTAATTGTTTCCATGATGGCCCAGTAATCAGAAATCAGGCCTGTTGTTTACTGGCTGCACCTCCCTCATCACTGTTAAGTACCTGATTAGCATGTGATTGGCTTGACCACGGTGCTAATACACTATGATAGACTTTGGGCAGATTGAATCTCAGACCACCATTTCTGTTCAAAGAGGGGTTTTCTTTTTTCACAAAAAATGGCTTCTTTGACTCGTCTTTCAAACCAACTCTTCTCTCTACTTCGAATCTTCACCTCGCTGTCTTCAAATGTGCGGTTTGTAGCTTTTAGATGCAAACGCACGGCGCTCTGCAATCCTGAGTTAGCGTGTCGTCTGTGCTGATAAAGTCTTTTGTGAAGTGGCTGTTTGGTCTCACCTGTGTACCGTTCTTTGCAGTTTTCCTCACTGCACTGAATTAAGTAAACTACATTGCTCTGTTTTTGTGTGGGCATCTTGTCCTTAGGGTGAACGAGTTTCTGTCTTAAAGTGTTGCCTTGTTTAAAGAAAACAGGAACATCGTGCTGTCTAAAGATCCTTTGTAGTTTTTCAGACAGTCCAGATACATAAGGGATGGAGACGCCGTTCCTTCTTGGTTCTGTTTCCCTTTTGTCCTGTTTTTTGTCTCTTTTAACTTTGTTGATAGCCCAAGTAGGATAACCACAGGCTGAGAGTGCACTCTGGACATGCCTTTCCTCTTTCTTCTTACCCTCTGAGCCGGTGGGCACTTCTTGGGCTCTGTGTTGTAATGTCCGGACTACACCCAGCTTGTGCTGTAGTGGATGGTGTGAGTCAAAGAGCAGGTATTGATCCGTATGTGTTGGTTTCCTGTACACTTCTATCTGGAGCTTTCCGTCCTCTCCTCTGAGTGTAGAACAATCAAGAAAGGCCAGGCGGTTCTCTTTGGCGTCCTCACGCGTGAACTTGATGTTGGGGTCCACCGTATTAATATGCTCTGAGAACGCTTCCAAGTCTTGTTTCTTGATCTTCACAAAGGTGTCATCCACGTAGCGGTACCAATGACTTGGTGGTGTGCCTGGGAACGAGGATAATGCCTTCTTCTCAAACTGTTCCATGTACAGGTTGGCCACGATGGGAGAGACCGGAGAGCCCATAGCACAGCCGTGAATCTGTCTGTAGAAGTGTCCCCGGAATTGGAAGTAGGTTGTGTTGAGACAGATGTCTAATAGTTTGCAGATGTGTTCAGGTGTAAGCTTGGTCCTTTGCTGCAAGGTGGAGTCCTCCTGCAGTCTTCTCCTCACCGCTGTCACTGCTTCTGAGGTCGGGATGCAAGTGAACAAGGACACAACATCATAAGAAACCATTACGTCATCTGGGTCCAACTGGAGATGTTTCACTTTGTCCACACATTTCTGTGTGTTTTCCACATGATGTACTGTGTTCCCCACCAACGGAGCCAAGATTGTAGTCAAATGTTTGGCTACGTTGTATGTGATGGAATCTGTGCTGCACACGATGGGTCTTTAGACAGCACGATGTTCCTGTTTTCTTTAAACCAGGCAATGATGGTGTAATTACACATCGTGTAATTACACCATCTATTTCAGTGTAGTTACACAGTGTGACCACCAGAGGGCAGCGAACAGTCACAATTCTACAATTTTAAATATAATCAAAATACCGCAGTCACAGCCTCCTTACTGACATCGTTCGGTTTAAACCATAGACTTTATTTAAAGAATTAGAGCTGAATTAAAATGTGATGGACAACTGGATCAGGCTGCTTATTGGTGAAACTAGTTTCTGATTGACAGAGGATTGTAAGCCTCTGATTGGCCAAATTAAAAAATGATTGACAGTTACCCCGCACATTCAAAGTCTCCAGTCTGCAGAGAGACCCTACTTGACACTGGAGATGAAGGGAAGAAGAGACGAAGATATCAGAGAAGAAGAGAGGAAGATATCAGAGAAGAAGAGAAGAAGATATCAGAGAAGAAGAGAGGAAGATATCAGAGAAGATGAGACGAAGATATCAGAGAAGAGACGAAGATATCAGAGAAGAAGAGAAGAAGATATCAGAGAAGAAGAGAGGAAGATATCAGAGAAGAGACGAAGATATCAGAGAAGAGAGGAAGATATCAGAGAAGAGAAGAAGATATCAGAGAAGAAGAGAAGAAGATATCAGAGGAGAAGAGACGAAGATATCAGAGAAGAGACGAAGATATCAGAGAAGAAGAGAGGAAGATATCAGAGAAGAAGAGACGAAGATATCAGAGAAGAGACGAAGATATCAGAGAAGAAGAGACGAAGATATCAGAGAAGAAGAGACGAAGATATCAGAGAAGAGACGAAGATATCAGAGAAGAGACGAAGATATCAGAGAAGAAGAGAAGAAGATATCAGAGAAGAAGAGAGGAAGATATCAGAGAAGAGACGAAGATATCAGAGAAGAGAGGAAGATATCAGAGAAGAGACGAAGATATCAGAGAAGAGACGAAGATATCAGAGAAGAAGAGAGGAAGATATCAGAGAAGAGAGGAAGATATCAGAGGAGAAGAGACGAAGATATCAGAGAAGAGACGAAGATATCAGAGAAGAAGAGACGAAGATATCAGAGAAGAGACGAAGATATCAGAGAAGAGACGAAGATATCAGAGAAGAAGAGACGAAGATATCAGAGAAGAGAGGAAGATATCAGAGAAGAAGAGACGAAGATATCAGAGAAGAGAGGAAGATATCAGAGAAGAGAGGAAGATATCAGAGAAGAGAGGAAGATATCAGAGGAGAAGAGACGAAGATATCAGAGAAGAGACGAAGATATCAGAGAAGAAGAGACGAAGATATCAGAGAAGAGACGAAGATATCAGAGAAGAGACGAAGATATCAGAGAAGAAGAGACGAAGATATCAGAGAAGAGACGAAGATATCAGAGAAGAAGAGACGAAGATATCAGAGAAGAAGAGACGAAGATATCAGAGAAGAGAGGAAGATATCAGAGAAGAAGAGACGAAGATATCAGAGAAGAGACGAAGATATCAGAGAAGAAGAGACGAAGATATCAGAGAAGAAGAGACGAAGATATCAGAGAAGAAGAGACGAAGATATCAGAGAAGAAGAGAGGAAGATATCAGAGAAGAGAGGAAGATATCAGAGAAGAAGAGAAGAAGATATCAGAGAAGAAGAGAAGAAGATATCAGAGAAGAAGAGAAGAAGATATCAGAGAAGAAGAGACGAAGATATCAGAGAAGAGAGGAAGATATCAGAGGAGAAGAGACGAAGATATCAGAGAAGAAGAGACGAAGATATCAGAGAAGAAGAGAGGAAGATATCAGAGGAGAAGAGACGAAGATATC
Source organism: Siniperca chuatsi (assembly GCF_020085105.1). Classification (NCBI taxonomy): domain Eukaryota; kingdom Metazoa; phylum Chordata; class Actinopteri; order Centrarchiformes; family Sinipercidae; genus Siniperca; species Siniperca chuatsi. Next base: position 32,442,705 of record NC_058048.1, on the reverse strand, counting down.
AGAGAAGAGACGAAGATATTAGAGAAGAGAGGAAGATATCAGAGAAGAAGAGACGAAGATATCAGAGAAGAAGAGAAGAAGATATCAGAGAAGAAGAGAAGAAGATATCAGAGGAGAAGAGAGGAAGATATCAGAGGAGAAGAGACGAAGATATCAGAGAAGAGACGAAGATATCAGAGAAGAAGAGAAGAAGATATCAGAGAAGAAGAGAAGAAGATATCAGAGGAGAAGAGACGAAGATATCAGAGAAGAAGAGAGGAAGATATCAGAGAAGAGACGAAGATATCAGAGAAGAGAGGAAGATATCAGAGAAGAGAGGAAGATATCAGAGAAGAGACGAAGATATCAGAGAAGAGAGGAAGATATCAGAGAAGAGAGGAAGATATCAGAGAAAAAGAGACGAAGATATCAGAGGAGAAGAGAAGAAGATATCAGAGAAGAAGAGAGGAAGATATCAGAGAAGAAGAGAGGAAGATATCAGAGAAGAAGAGACGAAGATATCAGAGGAGAAGAGACGAAGATATCAGAGAAGAAGAGAAGAAGATATCAGAGAAGAAGAGAAGAAGATATCAGAGAAGAAGAGAAGAAGATATCAGAGAAGAAGAGAAGAAGATATCAGAGAAGAGAGGAAGATATCAGAGAAGAAGAGAAGAAGATATCAGAGAAGAGAGGAAGATATCAGAGAAGAAGAGACGAAGATATCAGAGAAGAGAGGAAGATATCAGAGAAGAAGAGACGAAGATATCAGAGAAGAAGAGAAGAAGATATCAGAGAAGAAGTGAGGAAGATATCAGAGGAGAAGAGACGAAGATATCAGAGAAGAGAGGAAGATATCAGAGAAGAAGAGACGAAGATATCAGAGAAGAAGAGAGGAAGATATCAGAGAAGAAGAGAAGAAGATATCAGAGAAGAAGAGAGGAAGATATCAGAGGAGAGAAGAGACGAAGATATCAGAGAAGAGAGGAAGATATCAGAGAAGAGAGGAAGATATCAGAGGAGAAGAGACGAAGATATCAGAGGAGAAGAGACGAAGATATCAGAGAAGAAGAGAGGAAGATATCAGAGAAGAAGAGACGAAGATATCAGAGAAGAAGAGAGGAAGATATCAGAGAAGAAGAGAGGAAGATATCAGAGAAGAAGAGACGAAGATATCAGAGAAGAGACGAAGATATCAGAGAAGAGAGGAAGATATCAGAGGAGAAGAGACGAAGATATCAGAGAAGAAGAGAGGAAGATATCAGAGAAGAAGAGAGGAAGATATCAGAGAAGAGAGGAAGATATCAGAGAAGAGAGGAAGAAGATATCAGAGAAGAAGAGAAGAAGATATCAGAGGAGAAGAGAGGAAGATATCAGAGGAGAAGAGACGAAGATATCAGAGAAGAGACGAAGATATCAGAGAAGAAGAGAAGAAGATATCAGAGAAGAAGAGAAGAAGATATCAGAGGAGAAGAGACGAAGATATCAGAGAAGAAGAGAGGAAGATATCAGAGAAGAGAGGAAGATATCAGAGAAGAGACGAAGATATCAGAGAAGAGAGGAAGATATCAGAGAAGAGAGGAAGATATCAGAGAAAAAGAGACGAAGATATCAGAGGAGAAGAGAAGAAGATATCAGAGAAGAAGAGAGGAAGATATCAGAGGAGAAGAGACGAAGATATCAGAGAAGAAGAGAGGAAGATATCAGAGAAGAAGAGACGAAGATATCAGAGAAGAAGAGAAGAAGATATCAGAGAAGAGAGGAAGATATCAGAGAAGAAGAGAAGAAGATATCAGAGAAGAGAGGAAGATATCAGAGAAGAAGAGACGAAGATATCAGAGAAGAGAGGAAGATATCAGAGAAGAAGAGACGAAGATATCAGAGAAGAAGAGAAGAAGATATCAGAGGAGAAGTGAGGAAGATATCAGAGGAGAAGAGACGAAGATATCAGAGAAGAGAGGAAGATATCAGAGAAGAAGAGACGAAGATATCAGAGAAGAAGAGAGGAAGATATCAGAGAAGAAGAGAAGAAGATATCAGAGAAGAAGAGAGGAAGATATCAGAGGAGAAGAGACGAAGATATCAGAGAAGAGAGGAAGATATCAGAGAAGAGAGGAAGATATCAGAGGAGAAGAGACGAAGATATCAGAGGAGAAGAGACGAAGATATCAGAGAAGAAGAGAGGAAGATATCAGAGAAGAAGAGACGAAGATATCAGAGAAGAAGAGAGGAAGATATCAGAGAAGAAGAGAGGAAGATATCAGAGAAGAAGATACGAAGATATCAGAGAAGAGACGAAGATATCAGAGAAGAGAGGAAGATATCAGAGGAGAAGAGACGAAGATATCAGAGAAGAAGAGAGGAAGATATCAGAGAAGAAGAGACGAAGATATCAGAGAAGAAGAGAAGAAGATATCAGAGAAGAAGAGAAGAAGATATCAGAGAAGAGAGGAAGATATCAGAGGAGAAGAGACGAAGATATCAGAGAAGAAGAGAGGAAGATATCAGAGAAGAAGAGAGGAAGATATCAGAGAAGAGAGGAAGATATCAGAGAAAAAGAGACGAAGATATCAGAGGAGAAGAGAAGAAGATATCAGAGAAGAAGAGAGGAAGATATCAGAGGAGAAGAGACGAAGATATCAGAGAAGAAGAGAGGAAGATATCAGAGAAGAAGAGACGAAGATATCAGAGGAGAAGAGAAGAAGATATCAGAGAAGAAGAGAAGAAGATATCAGAGAAGAAGAGACGAAGATATCAGAGAAGAAGAGAGGAAGATATCAGAGAAGAAGAGAAGAAGATATCAGAGAAGAGAGGAAGATATCAGAGAAGAGAGGAAGATATCAGAGAAGAAGAGACGAAGATATCAGAGAAGAGAGGAAGATATCAGAGAAGAAGAGACGAAGATATCAGAGAAGAAGAGAAGAAGATATCAGAGAAGAAGAGAGGAAGATATCAGAGGAGAAGAGACGAAGATATCAGAGAAGAGAGGAAGATATCAGAGAAGAAGAGACGAAGATATCAGAGAAGAGACGAAGATATCAGAGAAGAAGAGAGGAAGATATCAGAGAAGAAGAGAAGAAGATATCAGAGAAGAAGAGAGGAAGATATCAGAGGAGAAGAGACGAAGATATCAGAGAAGAGAGGAAGATATCAGAGAAGAGAGGAAGATATCAGAGGAGAAGAGACGAAGATATCAGAGGAGAAGAGAGGAAGATATCAGAGAAGAAGAGACGAAGATATCAGAGAAGAAGAGACGAAGATATCAGAGAAGAAGAGAGGAAGATATCAGAGAAGAAGAGACGAAGATATCAGAGAAGAGAGGAAGATATCAGAGAAGAGAGGAAGATATCAGAGAAGAGAGGAAGATATCATAGAAGAGAGGAAGATATCAGAGAAGAGAGGAAGATATCAGAGAAGAGAGGAAGATATCAGAGAAGAAGAGAGGAAGATATCAGAGAAGAGAGGAAGATATCAGAGAAGAGAGGAAGATATCAGAGAAGAGAGGAAGATATCAGAGAAGAGAGGAAGATATCATAGAAGAAGAGACGAAGATATCAGAGAAGAAGAGACGAAGATATCAGAGGAGAAGAGAGGAAGATATCAGAGAAGAGAGGAAGATATCAGAGGAGAAGAGAGGAAGATATCAGAGAAGAGAGGAAGATATCAGAGAAGAAGAGACGAAGATATCAGAGAAGAAGAGACGAAGATATCAGAGAAGAAGAGACGAAGATATCAGAGAAGAGAGGAAGATATCAGAGAAGAGAGGAAGATATCATAGAAGAAGAGACGAAGATATCAGAGAAGAAGAGACGAAGATATCAGAGAAGAAGAGACGAAGATATCAGAGAAGAGAGGAAGATATCAGAGAAGAGAGGAAGATATCATAGAAGAAGAGACGAAGATATCAGAGAAGAAGAGACGAAGATATCAGAGGAGAAGAGAGGAAGATATCAGAGAAGAGAGGAAGATATCAGAGGAGAAGAGAGGAAGATATCAGAGAAGAGAGGAAGATATCAGAGAAGAAGAGACGAAGATATCAGAGAAGAAGAGAGGAAGATATCAGAGAAGAAGAGACGAAGATATCAGAGAAGAAGAGAGGAAGATATCAGAGAAGAAGAGAGGAAGATATCAGAGAAGAAGAGACGAAGATATCAGAGAAGAGACGAAGATATCAGAGAAGAGAGGAAGATATCAGAGGAGAAGAGACGAAGATATCAGAGAAGAAGAGAGGAAGATATCAGAGAAGAAGAGACGAAGATATCAGAGAAGAAGAGAAGAAGATATCAGAGAAGAAGAGAAGAAGATATCAGAGAAGAGAGGAAGATATCAGAGGAGAAGAGACGAAGATATCAGAGAAGAAGAGAGGAAGATATCAGAGAAGAAGAGAGGAAGATATCAGAGAAGAGAGGAAGATATCAGAGAAGAGAGGAAGATATCAGAGAAAAAGAGACGAAGATATCAGAGGAGAAGAGAAGAAGATATCAGAGAAGAAGAGAGGAAGATATCAGAGGAGAAGAGACGAAGATATCAGAGAAGAAGAGAGGAAGATATCAGAGAAGAAGAGACGAAGATATCAGAGGAGAAGAGAAGAAGATATCAGAGAAGAAGAGAAGAAGATATCAGAGAAGAAGAGACGAAGATATCAGAGAAGAAGAGAAGAAGATATCAGAGAAGAGAGGAAGATATCAGAGAAGAGAGGAAGATATCAGAGAAGAAGAGACGAAGATATCAGAGAAGAAGAGAAGAAGATATCAGAGAAGAAGAGAGGAAGATATCAGAGGAGAAGAGACGAAGATATCAGAGAAGAGAGGAAGATATCAGAGAAGAAGAGACGAAGATATCAGAGAAGAGACGAAGATATCAGAGAAGAAGAGAGGAAGATATCAGAGAAGAAGAGACGAAGATATCAGAGAAGAAGAGAGGAAGATATCAGAGGAGAAGAGACGAAGATATCAGAGAAGAGAGGAAGATATCAGAGAAGAGAGGAAGATATCAGAGGAGAAGAGACGAAGATATCAGAGGAGAAGAGAGGAAGATATCAGAGAAGAAGAGACGAAGATATCAGAGAAGAAGAGACGAAGATATCAGAGAAGAAGAGAGGAAGATATCAGAGAAGAAGAGACGAAGATATCAGAGAAGAAGAGACGAAGATATCAGAGAAGAGAGGAAGATATCATAGAAGAGAGGAAGATATCAGAGAAGAGAGGAAGATATCATAGAAGAGAGGAAGATATCAGAGAAGAGAGGAAGATATCAGAGAAGAGAGGAAGATATCATAGAAGAGAGGAAGATATCAGAGAAGAGAGGAAGATATCAGAGAAGAGAGGAAGATATCAGAGAAGAAGAGAGGAAGATATCAGAGAAGAGAGGAAGATATCAGAGAAGAGAGGAAGATATCAGAGAAGAGAGGAAGATATCAGAGAAGAGAGGAAGATATCATAGAAGAAGAGACGAAGATATCAGAGAAGAAGAGACGAAGATATCAGAGAAGAAGAGACGAAGATATCAGAGAAGAGAGGAAGATATCAGAGAAGAGAGGAAGATATCAGAGAAGAGAGGAAGATATCATAGAAGAAGAGACGAAGATATCAGAGAAGAAGAGACGAAGATATCAGAGGAGAAGAGAGGAAGATATCAGAGAAGAGAGGAAGATATCAGAGGAGAAGAGAGGAAGATATCAGAGAAGAGAGGAAGATATCAGAGAAGAAGAGACGAAGATATCAGAGAAGAAGAGACGAAGATATCAGAGAAGAAGAGAGGAAGATATCAGAGAAGAAGAGACGAAGATATCAGAGAAGAAGAGAGGAAGATATCAGAGAAGAAGAGAGGAAGATATCAGAGAAGAAGAGACGAAGATATCAGAGAAGAGACGAAGATATCAGAGAAGAGAGGAAGATATCAGAGGAGAAGAGACGAAGATATCAGAGAAGAAGAGAGGAAGATATCAGAGAAGAAGAGACGAAGATATCAGAGAAGAAGAGAAGAAGATATCAGAGAAGAAGAGAAGAAGATATCAGAGAAGAGAGGAAGATATCAGAGGAGAAGAGACGAAGATATCAGAGAAGAAGAGAGGAAGATATCAGAGAAGAAGAGAGGAAGATATCAGAGAAGAAGAGAGGAAGATATCAGAGAAGAGAGGAAGATATCAGAGAAGAGAGGAAGATATCAGAGAAAAAGAGACGAAGATATCAGAGAAGAGAGGAAGATATCAGAGGAGAAGAGAAGAAGATATCAGAGAAGAAGAGAGGAAGATATCAGAGAAGAAGAGACGAAGATATCAGAGAAGAAGAGAAGAAGATATCAGAGAAGAAGAGAAGAAGATATCAGAGAAGAGAGGAAGATATCAGAGGAGAAGAGACGAAGATATCAGAGAAGAAGAGAGGAAGATATCAGAGAAGAAGAGACGAAGATATCAGAGAAGAAGAGAAGAAGATATCAGAGAAGAAGAGAAGAAGATATCAGAGAAGAGAGGAAGATATCAGAGGAGAAGAGACGAAGATATCAGAGAAGAAGAGAGGAAGATATCAGAGAAGAAGAGAGGAAGATATCAGAGAAGAAGAGAGGAAGATATCAGAGAAGAGAGGAAGATATCAGAGAAGAGAGGAAGATATCAGAGAGAAAAAAGAGATCAGAAGATATCAGAGAAGAGAGGAAGATATCAGAGGAGAAGAGACGAAGATATCAGAGAAGAAGAGAGGAAGATATCAGAGAAGAAGAGACGAAGATATCAGAGAAGAAGAGAAGAAGATATCAGAGAAGAAGAGAAGAAGATATCAGAGAAGAGAGGAAGATATCAGAGGAGAAGAGAAGAAGATATCAGAGAAGAAGAGAAGAAGATATCAGAGAAGAGAGGAAGATATCAGAGAAGAGAGGAAGATATCAGAGAAAAAGAGACGAAGATATCAGAGAAGAAGAGAAGAAGATATCAGAGAAGAGAGGAAGATATCAGAGAAGAGAGGAAGATATCAGAGAAAAAGAGACGAAGATATCAGAGAAGAGAGGAAGATATCAGAGGAGAAGAGACGAAGATATCAGAGAAGAAGAGAGGAAGATATCAGAGAAGAAGAGACGAAGATATCAGAGAAGAAGAGAAGAAGATATCAGAGAAGAAGAGAAGAAGATATCAGAGAAGAGAGGAAGATATCAGAGGAGGAGAAGAGACGAAGATATCAGAGAAGAAGAGAGGAAGATATCAGAGAAGAAGAGAGGAAGATATCAGAGAAGAAGAGAGGAAGATATCAGAGAAGAAGAGACGAAGATATCAGAGAAGAAGAGAAGAAGATATCAGAGAAGAAGAGAAGAAGATATCAGAGAAGAGAGGAAGATATCAGAGGAGAAGAGACGAAGATATCAGAGAAGAAGAGAGGAAGATATCAGAGAAGAAGAGAGGAAGATATCAGAGAAGAAGAGAGGAAGATATCAGAGAAGAGAGGAAGATATCAGAGAAGAGAGGAAGATATCAGAGAAGAAGAGAGGAAGATATCAGAGAAGAGAGGAAGATATCAGAGGAGAAGAGAAGAAGATATCAGAGAAGAAGAGAGGAAGATATCAGAGGAGAAGAGACGAAGATATCAGAGAAGAAGAGAGGAAGATATCAGAGAAGAAGAGACGAAGATATCAGAGGAGAAGAGAAGAAGATATCAGAGAAGAAGAGAAGAAGATATCAGAGAAGAAGAGACGAAGATATCAGAGAAGAGACGAAGATATCAGAGAAGAAGAGACGAAGATATCAGAGAAGAGACGAAGATATCAGAGAAGAAGAGAAGAAGATATCAGAGGAGAAGAGACGAAGATATCAGAGAAGAGACGAAGATATCAGAGAAGAAGAGACGAAGATATCAGAGAAGAAGAGACGAAGATATCAGAGAAGAGAGGAAGATATCAGAGAAGAAGAGAGGAAGATATCAGAGGAGAAGAGACGAAGATATCAGAGAAGAAGAGACGAAGATATCAGAGAAGAGAAGAAGATATCAGAGAAGAAGAGAGGAAGATATCAGAGGAGAAGAGACGAAGATATCAGAGAAGAAGAGACGAAGATATCAGAGAAGAGAAGAAGATATCAGAGAAGAGAGGAAGATATCAGAGAAGAAGAGAGGAAGATATCAGAGAAGAGACGAAGATATCAGAGAAGAAGAGACGAAGATATCAGAGAAGAGAGGAAGATATCAGAGAAGAAGAGACGAAGATATCAGAGGAGAAGAGAGGAAGATATCAGAGAAGAAGAGACGAAGATATCAGAGGAGAAGAGACGAAGATATCAGAGAAGAAGAGACGAAGATATCAGAGAAGAGAGGAAGATATCAGAGAAGAAGAGAAGAAGATATCAGAGAAGAAGAGAGGAAGATATCAGAGAAGAAGAGAGGAAGATATCAGAGAAGAAGAGACGAAGATATCAGAGAAGAGACGAAGATATCAGAGAAGAAGAGAAGAAGATATCAGAGAAGAAGAGAAGAAGATATCAGAGAAGAAGAGAGGAAGATATCAGAGAAGAAGAGAGGAAGATATCAGAGAAGAGACGAAGATATCAGAGAAGAAGAGAGGAAGATATCAGAGAAGAAGAGAGGAAGATATCAGAGAAGAGACAAAGATATCAGAGAAGAAGAGAGGAAGATATCAGAGAAGAAGAGAGGAAGATATCAGAGAAGAGACAAAGATATCAGAGAAGAAGAGAGGAAGATATCAGAGAAGAAGAGAGGAAGATATCAGAGAAGAAGAGAGGAAGATATCAGAGAAGAGACGAAGATATCAGAGAAGAAGAGAAGAAGATATCAGAGAAGAAGAGAGGAAGATATCAGAGAAGAGACGAAGATATCAGAGAAGAAGAGAAGAAGATATCAGAGAAGAAGAGAGGAAGATATCAGAGAAGAAGAGAGGAAGATATCAGAGAAGAGACGAAGATATCAGAGAAGAAGAGAGGAAGATATCAGAGAAGAAGAGAAGAAGATATCAGAGAAGAAGAGAGGAAGATATCAGAGAAGAAGAGAGGAAGATATCAGAGAAGAAGAGAAGAAGATATCAGAGAAGAAGAGAGGAAGATATCAGAGAAGAGACGAAGATATCAGAGAAGAAGAGAAGAAGATATCAGAGAAGAAGAGAGGAAGATATCAGAGAAGAAGAGAAGAAGATATCAGAGAAGAAGAGAGGAAGATATCAGAGGAGAAGAGACGAAGATATCAGAGAAGAAGAGAGGAAGATATCAGAGAAGAAGAGAAGAAGATATCAGAGAAGAGAAGAAGATATCAGAGAAGAGACGAAGATATCAGAGAAGAAGAGAGGAAGATATCAGAGAAGAAGAGAAGAAGATATCAGAGAAGAGAAGAAGATATCAGAGAAGAGACGAAGATATCAGAGAAGAAGAGAGGAAGATATCAGAGGAGAAGATATCAGAGAAGAAGAGAGGAAGATATCAGAGAAGAAGAGACGAAGATATCAGAGGAGAAGAGAGGAAGATATCAGAGAAGAAGAGACGAAGATATCAGAGAAGAAGATATCAGAGAAGAAGAGACGAAGATATCAGAGAAGAAGAGAAGAAGATATCAGAGAAGAGAGGAAGATATCAGAGAAGAAGAGACGAAGATATCAGAGAAGAAGAGAAGAAGATATCAGAGAAGAAGAGAGGAAGATATCAGAGGAGAAGAGACGAAGATATCAGAGAAGAGAGGAAGATATCAGAGAAGAAGAGACGAAGATATCAGAGAAGAGACGAAGATATCAGAGAAGAAGAGAGGAAGATATCAGAGAAGAAGAGAAGAAGATATCAGAGAAGAAGAGAGGAAGATATCAGAGGAGAAGAGACGAAGATATCAGAGAAGAGACGAAGATATCAGAGAAGAGAGGAAGATATCAGAGAAGAAGAGACGAAGATATCAGAGGAGAAGAGACGAAGATATCAGAGAAGAAGAGACGAAGATATCAGAGGAGAGAGGAAGATATCAGAGAAGAAGAGACGAAGATATCAGAGAAGAAGAGACGAAGATATCAGAGAAGAAGAGAGGAAGATATCAGAGAAGAAGAGAGGAAGATATCAGAGAAGAAGAGACGAAGATATCAGAGAAGAGACGAAGATATCAGAGAAGAGAGGAAGATATCAGAGGAGAGAGGAAGATATCAGAGAAGAAGAGACGAAGATATCAGAGAAGAGACGAAGATATCAGAGGAGAGAGGAAGATATCAGAGAAGAAGAGACGAAGATATCAGAGAAGAAGAGACGAAGATATCAGAGAAGAAGAGAGGAAGATATCAGAGAAGAAGAGAGGAAGATATCAGAGAAGAAGAGAAGAAGATATCAGAGAAGAAGAGAGGAAGATATCAGAGAAGAAGAGAGGAAGATATCAGAGAAGAAGAGAAGAAGATATCAGAGAAGAAGAGAGGAAGATATCAGAGAAGAGAGGAAGATATCAGAGAAGAAGAGAAGAAGATATCAGAGAAGAAGAGACGAAGATATCAGAGAAGAGAGGAAGATATCAGAGAAGAGAGGAAGATATCAGAGAAGAAGAGACGAAGATATCAGAGAAGAAGAGACGAAGATATCAGAGGAGAAGAGAGGAAGATATCAGAGAAGAAGAGACGAAGATATCAGAGAAGAAGAGAAGAAGATATCAGAGAAGAAGAGAGGAAGATATCAGAGAAGAAGAGAGGAAGATATCAGAGAAGAAGAGAGGAAGATATCAGAGAAGAGACGAAGATATCAGAGAAGAAGAGACGAAGATATCAGAGAAGAAGAGAGGAAGATATCAGAGAAGAAGAGAGGAAGATATCAGAGAAGAAGAGAGGAAGATATCAGAGAAGAGACAAAGATATCAGAGAAGAAGAGAGGAAGATATCAGAGAAGAAGAGAGGAAGATATCAGAGAAGAGACGAAGATATCAGAGAAGAAGAGAAGAAGATATCAGAGAAGAAGAGAGGAAGATATCAGAGAAGAGAAGAAGATATCAGAGAAGAGACGAAGATATCAGAGAAGAAGAGAAGAAGATATCAGAGAAGAAGAGAGGAAGATATCAGAGGAGAAGAGAGGAAGATATCAGAGAAGAGACGAAGATATCAGAGAAGAAGAGAAGAAGATATCAGAGAAGAAGAGAGGAAGATATCAGAGAAGAAGAGAGGAAGATATCAGAGAAGAAGAGAGGAAGATATCAGAGAAGAGACGAAGATATCAGAGAAGAAGAGAAGAAGATATCAGAGAAGAAGAGAGGAAGATATCAGAGAAGAAGAGAGGAAGATATCAGAGAAGAAGAGAGGAAGATATCAGAGAAGAGACAAAGATATCAGAGAAGAAGAGAGGAAGATATCAGAGAAGAAGAGAGGAAGATATCAGAGAAGAGACGAAGATATCAGAGAAGAAGAGAAGAAGATATCAGAGAAGAAGAGAGGAAGATATCAGAGAAGAGAAGAAGATATCAGAGAAGAGACGAAGATATCAGAGAAGAAGAGAGGAAGATATCAGAGAAGAAGAGAAGAAGATATCAGAGAAGAGAGGAAGATATCAGAGAAGAAGAGAGGAAGATATCAGAGGAGAAGATATCAGAGAAGAAGAGAGGAAGATATCAGAGAAGAGACGAAGATATCAGAGAAGAAGAGAGGAAGATATCAGAGAAGAGAGGAAGATATCATAGAAGAAGAGAAGAAGATATCAGAGAAGAAGAGAGGAAGATATCAGAGAAGAAGAGACGAAGATATCAGAGGAGAAGAGAGGAAGATATCAGAGAAGAAGAGAAGAAGATATCAGAGAAGAGAAGAAGATATCAGAGAAGAGACGAAGATATCAGAGAAGAAGAGACGAAGATATCAGAGAAGAAGATATCAGAGAAGAAGAGAGGAAGATATCAGAGAAGAAGAGAAGATATCAGAGAAGAGAGGAAGATATCAGAGAAGAAGAGAGGAAGATATCAGAGAAGAAGAGAAGAAGATATCAGAGAAGAGAGGAAGATATCAGAGAAGAAGAGAGGAAGATATCAGAGAAGAAGAGACGAAGATATCAGAGAAGAAGAGAGGAAGATATCAGAGAAGAAGAGACGAAGATATCAGAGAAGAAGATATCAGAGAAGAAGAGAGGAAGATATCAGAGAAGAGAGGAAGAGGAGGACGATGACGACAGAAACTCAAAGATCAACTGTTGAATTTATTTTAATTGTTAGTTTAATTTTATTTCCTTCTTTTCTAATTTAGACATGATCACTCATTTGACATCACTTAACAAACACCAGTGTTCATGAAAAAAAGACCAAAAACAATAAAAACTGAAATGGACGTAGTTTGGAGTCACTTGTTAATCTACCGTCATTCAGTTACGATGTTTTCAGAAAACGCTTCTTAAGCTTAAGAAGGTTCGTAAAATGGATTTTACGATCATCGGAGCCTTGAGATGCTTTTGGGAAACGACGCTCTGAGTTTTCTGTAATATTCATTGATCTCGGTATTTTAGATGTTATCTACAGATTAATAACCTTTGTGTATCTTCTGTCGATGTGCTCACAGTATCTGATTAGTTCAGTTCAGAAATGTCACTGAATATTAAATAAGAGAGATGTTTGATATTGATCGTGGTGTTTTTGGTGATTTCGTCACATCATCGCCTCCTCAGTCGTCATGTTGAGAGTTTTTCCTGTTAAACAAACAAACGGTGGTTAAAAGGTGATTTTAATCAGACTTTCGGGTGGAGGAGTTGGGTGGATGCAGACTGAGAAACTTTAAAAGAAAAATAAAACCTCTGTGTTTTTACTTTGTGTGTAAAACCTTCAGCTTCATAACAAGACATAAATATATTGATCATAGATCCACACAAACAGTCCTCACTGCAGATTTTAATCATGATGAAATATTATTGATAGTCGGAGTCTGATGAAGACTTCCAGCTGAACGTGTCCGAAGGAATAATCCGATCAAATCTCTTCATAATAAAGACTTTAGAAACAGTTTTTCACTTCATTCGTTTGTGTGAAGTTTCAGAAACGGAAGAAGTGCACTAATCAATAAATCAAAATAAATCACAGCCGATCTCGTTTTTAACGAAACGAACAAAAACGATTTTGTTCTGAAAAAACGATGAACCGGGTTTCTGAACATTGTCAGACTCTGAAGTGGGATTTCGTGTGTGTGCGTATGAAAACATTAAATCTCCCTGTGGTTTCACCACCGTATCCCAGAATGCTTTGCTTCAGTCTCATGTTACCTTTGACTTGACATCATGCTAATCAATCAGCTCGTTCACATCCATCCATCAATCAATACACTGCATTCATGAAGTCATTTCTTTCATTCATCCACTGCCCCATGAACTCAGACGTCACGTGACCTTCACGTCGCCTTCAGGCGACCTCCACCTCAGTCTGACGACCCCGATGAACTTCCTGTCTGGCTGTTGAAGTTTAAGCTGAAGTTCAGTGTGTTTTTGTCTCACTGGAGGCTTTTAACGCTCAAACAATGCATGCTGGGAAGTCTGCTAAAGTACTTAATGAGCTGAGGGACTTTAATGTCTTCAGGTTCTGAAGTGGTCTGCAAATAAAAACTAGACTGTAAGTTGACTTAACTTTTTAATTAATTAATAAATTAATGAATTAATAAAATAAATATATATTTACATTAAGCTTTGTTTGGTTGTAATTCTTGTTTTTGACGTTAAGGCGGTTTGTTTCAGGATCAGAGATTATGGATCAGACCGCTGAAAACAGGTGAAATAAAGTCCCTCGCTGGCTGATTGTTCATGTTTTCGGGACGCGTTAATGTGACTTTTAGCGGTGTCTCACGACAGCGCTGACCTCGTCTTCGGTCATCATCAGACATTTCTTCAGAGGTGCCGTCGTCCGAGCGAACAAACCAAGCTGCCAATAACTCGTCATCAGCACGTCATATTATCAGATGAGATGAAGTCTGCAGTTAAACTGGAGTCCAGTCTGTTTCTGGGACAATGGATGACACCAAACCAGCCAACAACATGCCAAAATATTCTCATTTTAAAATAGTGCTTTTTTTCATCATAATAAAGGTTTTTTTAAATATAAAAACATCATCACTTACTGACTTTGTCTTTCACACACAGACGAGCGTCACAGATTCTTTTTAGATATAAAAGATGTTTGACCGACAGATTCAGGTCATTTTTTCACACAGAGAAGAGTTTATAAATATTATTTTCTTTTTACAGCTTTCTGCTACGACATCTGAATCTTTTCAGCGGTCAGATAGAAAAATAACAAGTACAAAGACGACAGGAAGCTCTGCTACACCTGTATGGCCACCGCCTCCCTGCACTCTGATTGGACGGCAGGAGAACACCTGCACGGGTGTGTGTGTGTGTGTGTGTGTGTGTGTGTGTGTGTGTGTGTGCGTGTGTGTGTGTGTCAGTGTGTGTGTGTGTGTGTGTATGTGTGTGTGTGTGTCAGTGTGTGTGAGTGTGTGTCAGTGTGTGTGTGTGTGTGTGTTACTCATGTTCTGTTTACACAGTCACGTTGTGGGGACTCGCCTTCCTCTTGGGGACAAAACGCACGTCCCCATAAAGTCAGTCAGACTTGCTTTAAGGGTTAGGGTAAGAAATAAATGTAAGTCAATGGAGTGTCCTCTGAAGGGATGGAAACACAACTGTGTGTGTGAGTGTGTGTGTGTGTGTGAGTGTGTGAGTTTGTGTGTGTGTGCGTGTGTGTGTGTTTCAGTGTGTGTGTGTGTGTGTCAGTGTGTGTGTGTGTGTGTGTGTGTGTGTGTGTGTGTGTCAGTGTGTGTGTGTGTGTGTGTATGTGTGTGTGTGTGTCAGTGTGTGTGAGTGTGTGTCAGTGTGTGAGTGTGTGTGTGTGTGCGTGTGTGTGTGTGTCAGTGTGTGTGTGTGTGTGTGTGTGTGTCAGTGTGTGTGTGTGTGTGTGTGTGTGTGTGTGTGTGTGTGTGTGTGTGTGTGTGTGTGTGTGTGTGTGTGTGTGTGTGTGTGTGTGTGTGTGTGTCTGTGTGTGTGTGTGTGTGTGTGTGTGTGTGTGTGTGTGTGTGTGTGTGTGTGTGTGTGTGTGTGTGTGTGAGTGTGTGTCAGTGTGTGTGTGTGTCAGTGTGTGTGTGTGTGTGTGTGTGTGTGTGTGTGTGTGTGTGTGTGCGTGTGTGTGTGTGTGTGTGTGTGTGTGTGTGTGTGTGTGTGTGTCAGTGTGTGTGAGTGTGTGTCAGTGTGTGTCAGTGTGTGAGTGTGTGTGTGTGTCAGTGTGTGTGTGTGTGTGTCAGTGTGTGTGAGTGTGTGTCAGTGTGTGAGTGTGTGTGTGTGTCAGTGTGTGTGTGTGTGTGTGTGTGTGTGTGTGTGTGTGTGTGTGTGTGTGTGTGTGTGTGTGTGTGTGTGTGTGTGTCAGTGTGTGTGTGTGTGTGTGTGTCAGTGTGTGTGTGTGCGTGTGTGTGAGTGTGTCAGTGTGTGTGTGTGTGTCAGTGTGTGTGTGTGTGTGTGTGTGTGTGTGTGTTGGATTGAAACGTTTTGGATGTTTTGTAGAAACTTGAATGAAGTAATTAAAATAAAAGTAATAAAATGCGTCAGGAAATAAAAGATTAAACAAATGATTTCTCTTGTGTCTCAACATCTGGTTCGAGGCCCATTTGAGGTCACTTCATGTGTCGATGTGAAATTTCTAAAACTATTCATAAGATTTGTTTGATTTATGATTTAAAAAATAAAATAAGATAAATGATATATAATAAAACATGTGCAGCTCCTCTGATGCCATAAGATTCAGACCTAATGATTAGTGTATTAATTAATTAGTTTTATTTGATTAGTTGATAGATGGAAACAATAATCTAATCAGTTTGATCTATAAATGTTTAAAAATCATGTTGCTAATTAATTTCTTTGCTTATCTTTGTGTGAATTCTGTCTTCTGTACTTTTTGTTGTTTTTATTTTGAAGCTGTCAGTGTTTTTATTTCGGCTCAAACCAGATTCACACACTGTGTGATCGAGGATTTTAGGACCGAAAGAGAGAAGCTTAATGAGGGTTTAATCAAAAGGTATAAACCCCTGTAATAATAATAAATAAAGTAATATTCACGCTGCTCCTTCGTTGCTGTTAACGACTTCATTTAGTTCCTTCTTGACGTGTGAATGCTAACAGCTCTCAGTGCTGACACTAAACTCTGGCTGACAGCAGTGACGGGAAGCAGAGTCTGTCTGAAACAATAAGAGCAAACTGAAAGAAAATCTTTTCTGAAACTTGAGCGAGGTGTCGGTGCGGTGGGCTGCATCATCATCATCATCATCACCATCATCATCATCGCTGTATCTGTGGTTGTGTTACATGCTCCTGTCTGTGTTGTGCTGAAGTGTGTTTCAGATGGCGGTGTCCCAGAACACCGTGGTGGTCTGTCCGGTGGCGGTGGCGGTGGGCGGGGCAGAATATGGCGGCGGCTGCTTCCTCTTCCAGCTGGGCAGGATGGGCATACTGTCCTGTTTGCACAGATTCTTCTCCGGCCGCTGACGAGCTTTAATCTCTCGACACAAAATTCTCTTTTTCTCGATCATCTCCATCATGGTGGCGTCTCCGCACAGCCACGGCATCTGGAAACGGAAAACAGCTCGACATCAACAAGTCCATACCCTGTCACTCAATAAACACTTACTGCGTTTCTTTGAAAACGTTGCTGAAGTTTCAGCAATGTCATCTGGGACTTCCACTTTATAGTCATTTTGCTCCTCCAACTCCAGTTTAACATTCAGAAAGTCTAATTCACAGTGTGAATTATACAACGAGAATCCATGTGGGCCGTCCAGTTAAATATCTATATTTAACGATTTTTATTATCACCCGCTAAAACCAAATGACGTACAATTCGAGTCACTATCTTTGTTATAAACAAATAAACGGGTCACATTATCTCATCGTGACTGCGAGGTCGGCTATATTTCATATCAGCTGCCGCCAAGTATAAATATCAGGACCCCGGCTAGCTGTAGCCTGACACTAGCATGGTAAGCGGCGAGGCTTCGGCCGCGTGCCGACACTCCCCCGCAGACGCACCGGAGAGCCTCTCGGCCGCTCCGAGCCGCTAACGTTAGCTCAGCTGCCCACGGAAACTTTTACAAAGCGCCGTGAAGGTGCTTCTCGCTGTCATCAGCTCTGCGTTCCCGGCGTGGACACGGAGAGTCTGACAGCAGCTGCTCACGGCTGGTTGGCTCGGTGTGGTGGACCGCGGTCTGTCGGTCACTCTGGTCGGTGTCTATGCATGTGCCATACTTTTGTCTTGAAACAATTAAAGATTATATACTTCTAATCTTTTTCTTGCCGTATTGTCTTCTTCTAACGGACTGAAGGTCCTTTAGTTCTGTGGCTTTGTTAACTGAAAAGAGCTGCCTCTAAATATTTTTTGTTCACCAGCTGTAAGTGCATTAAGCAAAATGGAGAAGGGCCTCACATTGGTCTTTGCCCCTCTCACCCCTTCCAAAAGGCGCAAAATGGCTCCAATGTCATCTGACATGATATCAATCAACATTACTTATAAGCTTAACATCATGAAACGCAAGGCATTTAGTGACTGCCCTAATAACCACTACAGATTCATGCGTTCAGTTGGCTCAATTAACTGTAAAAAATAAATAAATTCAGATGCATGAGAGAAATGTACCAAGAGAGGAAGGCTTCATTTGCTCGGCACAAGTAAATCAAATCATTCAAGACACAAACCACTTGTGTTTCTCCGCCTGTAAGTTGTTGCTCAGTGCTGCTAATGAAAACCTCCTCCATCCGGTCTCGCCCGACACTGCTGAGCCAGCTGTTTGGCTGCCGCGTAATATTCAACACGATGAGACTCCTCAGAAAGTCGTGTGGTCAGTTCTCGTTGACTCCTTTAGAAACAGCGGTTACATAACCTTCGAAACAAGCCACAACCTAACCGTGGGCGTGCACGTGGGCGTCACAGGTGCGCTCGGGTACCAGAACAAATAGCACTGCACCTACTACTGTGTGTGTGTGTGTGTGTGTGTGTGTGTGTGTGTGTGAGACAATATCAGTATTTTCCTTAAGAGTTTCCATATTTAGATAAAGATATAACTCTCACAGTATTATGACATATTATGATTATGATCTGTTTTTGATTACAAACAGAGGTAAGTGTACTGTCAGAATATGGGGAGCATTTCAATACTCAATACAATATTATAATTTCTTTATTTAAGATGTCAGGGGCAGCGTATCTCGACCAATATCACATTATTATCACACCACTACTCACTCCATGTGTACTGTAAGAATATGGGGAGCATGCTGAAACACTATATTCTAATATCTCTGTTTAAGATTTCAGGGAGACTGACTAAGCAGCTCCATAGGTAGCACATGTCGACAGAGCACCGGTTAAGAAAGTGGCTGGTAAAAATATTTAGTGGCAGGTGGACAAAAAAGTAAATTTCCAACAGTGACAGAGACTGCTTATGTACAGGGCCCAGAAATGATCACAGCATTGTAGAGCAACACTGCCAGCCAGTCACGCAGAAAGCAACGTGTATAAACTAGCTAGATAGCGCGCTACTCGCATTAACCTACAGCGTCTCCAGTGGCTGGCGCGACGCATGCGAGCAAAGACTTTAATGTGAGCCGCTGCAATGATGGGAGTGAGGCAGGCAGGCAGGACGTTTAACCACGTCAAGCCCAGAAATGGTATGGCCCGTCTGAAATCGTGTTACAAGATTCTTCAGGCATGGATATGGGAAATATATTGTAATATTTACAATTACAGGTAAGAAGGATATATAAGGGGTCAGACCCTCCCAATCCCCCCCGTAATTCGAACCCTGGTCTAATGTGTCAGAATAGAAACAGATTGTAAACAGATTCTACGCATAAATTAAAAGTCATCATGTTTCAGAGTTTTCACACTCTTCGGAAGCTTCAGGCTGATGTTTTAACTCAGAATTTGGTGAAATTAAATATTTTATTGTCAGAGACTCCTCAGCAAACACTTACACACACAGTTACAGATATTAAATTTACAGCATTACAACCAGAGAGAGTCCAAAAGGAACAGAAGACAAATGTTTGTTTTTCATTTAAAAAAACACAACAAGAAACAACAACGTGCTTAAAAAAGGATGAATTCTCTGTGAAGTATAAGAGAAGCGTGGCTGGCTGAGGCGGGCTAACAGTGATGGACGGGCTGAGGGTACAATGGCAGCCGTGTTAGGGTTTAGTCAGGTGCATGAGTGGGCAGGGTTTAATCCGTGGTGGGCGGAGTTAGTTAGGTGAGATTAGAGTTAGTTTATTTAAAAGGGTAAATAATTTAAGTTAAAGTGATTTAATCTATTAAAGTGCTTCAGTGTGAGTTCTATTTGCGTTAGTCTAATGTTAGTGTCAATAATGAAACGTTGTTAGTATCAGCATTAAAGTATTACTTCACTGTTAATATCTACAGATTCATTTTAGTGTCAGCGTTTAGATTCATGTTGAGACACAATACAAAAAACGTTTAATTTAAACACCAAATATTTTACACAAAACTGAAATTACAAAATGTCCTTTGAAGGAAGTAAAGAAAACACTTTGTTTACACATTCACATGTTTGCTCGTTTGCATGTTTACTTGTTCACACTTTCACATGTTTATTTGTTCACATGTTTCATGTTAACTTGTTTACTAGTTTACATGTTTACAGTTCAGATGTCAGCTGATGGATCGAAGCTTCGTCCGTCTGTAAAATGTTTTACGTTCTGTTGTTCAGTCAAGTTGAATCCTGTGTGAAATATAAAGTCTCTATTTATTTTTCTATTTAAAATAAAACTGCTGTTTGTCACCTGATTTACAAAATGGATCTAAATGAACAGACAAGTAACACAGGTGGTTTACAGACAGGTAGACAGACAGGTGGTTTACAGACAGGGAGGTAGACTGATAGAAGACAAACAGACAGGTAGACAGGTATACAGACAGGTGTTGTACCTGGCTGAGGGCGGGGTGATGCGGCTCGTGCAGGTGACGTGGCGTCCCACCTGGTGAAGGAACGCCTGACGTCGAGGCTGAACGGCCAAGTTTACACACTGACTTTGATTCTGTAGATAAGATTATTTTTAGATCAACACAAACAAATCACTGCAGAAACCAGCTTCACCTGTTATGTGTCACCTGACGTTCACCTGTCTGGGACCTTCTAGAAATCAGAGTCAGGATAAAGATCACTTCAACAGAATCAGGAAACACTAACACAACTGGGTTAATCCTCAGAATCTGATGAGCCGCTGATGGTGTTGTTGGTGACTGACTCACCTCCTCCTCCTCCGGAAAGCATCATGGTGGGGCTGACGGACGACCTTCCCATCCTGCTGGAAACTGGACTGGACTGTCCGTCTCTGTCTTTACTGTCATGTCTGGGCAGAGACCTGGAGTCTCCTACAGAGACACAACAAGACAGAGACAGGAGAGAGAGACAGACACGATGAGACAATAAAAGCGTCTGCTTTGTTTCTGACCTGAGCAGAAAAGTCTTTGTCCGAGATGACACAGTAATCAATCTGTAAGACAAAGAACCTCAAAGACAGATGGAGAACCAGCAGAACCTGAAGCAAGGATGAGAAAAAAGAGAAAAGATAGAACTTAAAATAATAAAGAACGTATGAGAACCTGTAAGATACAGAAAGAATAAGAAGTAAAAGCACTCTCTAGGTTCTTTCTAATGAGATTTAAAGGGAAACCTTTTATGTGGATGTCCAGTCAGTGCTGATGGTAAATGTAGTAAAGTGAAGCAATAAATTCCTCAGTGTGTGCTATATTGACCGAGAAAGCGGAGTTCTCCTCAGCGGCACTGCCAGCGGAGCCGTGCCACAAAAAGCAACATGAAAAAACAGTTTCTGGCATCCAGCATAGTTCTCTCGTTCTCTTGACTGTCCCTCAATATTACAACATTAGTCTAACAAAGCCCGGAGTACCACCTGTAACGTAAGCCGTTACTTTGCTGGCCAAAACAGAGTGTTAGGTGACAAAAATACTCACTCATCTGCCCTCTCTGCCCTGCTGGGCTTGGTTGTCTTCTCCAGTTTATCTTCGGGATCATGAAGCAGGTCTCCAGCACACCTCTGTCCAAGTGTGGTGTAAAACTTCCATGCATAGTAACGCACACATGGGGGTTGGCGTCGGCGACATCATTCAGCAAAAGCTGCCCACGCTGAAATTCACTGCAGCAGAATAAGTCGGTTTCTGTTGGCATCGGAGAGCAATTTGAGCAAAGGCAGCATCGGCCGCTGTTTTCTCTCAGCGGCTCAGGTTCTGCAGGGCCCCCACCAGCCAGATCCTCCTGCACAGCTGATGCAGCTGCAGCCTCGGCCTCTTTTCGCTGCATTTCTTCAGCATATACTCCGGCTCTAATAAAAACGGCTGAATATCCGAGTCAGCAAAAAAACCTGTAAAATGCATCCTCGTCCATAACATCCTCTGCACACGTGCTTATTCTGGGATGCCATTTTTGCTGTTGGAAATGTAGCTAGTTTGCAATACAAGCGAAGACAACAAGGAAGTTCTGTCTTTGAGTGGCATCCAGAGCACGGCCCTTGGTTGCCCAGAGGCGGAAGCTAGAAATCCTGAAATCGCCTGTAGTTCTTCCTCGCCTCCAACTTCATCACCGTCCTGTCAAATGACGGTGCTGGACGCAGGAAGATCTACTCGGTCAATATAGCACACACTGAGGAATTTATTGCTCCAATTGACTACATTTACCATCAACACTGACTGGACATCCACAAATAAGGTGCCGAATTTTCCCTTTAATGACCCGAACCTGAAGTGATTAAGCTGGTTGGAAATTAACTTCTTTCCCGGAAAGTGTTTGCGATCAGAAGCTGCAGCAGCAGGAAGCGACAAAAAGCTGCAGTCAGACGTTTCCAACAGCATCACCAGTTTATACAAGAAGTCACAGAAATACTCACTTCCTGTTTAATAAAACTTTATCAGACCAATCAATATGACTGGGGAGCTTATAAGAGACCTACAGGGTATTTGTGATCATCATGACAGCATTTATGTTAAAGAGTTTAAATCTCCATATTTCTACATTATTTTGTATTAAATTTAGACTAGAATTCTCATGCGACACAGGCCATCATATCAGTTTGCCGACAGCTGGCCGACCTGAGTGACATACATAAATTCAAAACATGAATCAATAGTAAAAATACACAAAGGGAGAGGAGAGCAGAAAAACAGGACAATAGTTTATTTAGTTAATTTGTTCATGTCATTATTAATCTGTCAGATATTCAGGGCTTCACATCCGTTTTATTTTTAGAATCCTCACATCCCACGAGATACTTAAAGAATAAAGTAATTTTCATATTGTAGACTTCAACTATCACAGATTGTATGCAGTCTATGAGAACTGTCTGTAATAAAAGCTAAAAGTATTCAGTCTCACTAACTGATAAGTCACCATCAAACCCACAACATTTATTCTGTTAACAGAATAAACCTTCACAGAACAAAATCTGACTAATTAAATCAAAATCTTCTATAAGTTTCTATAAAGTGTCCTGTTGTTGAGCCAACATCTAAACCAATCAGGTCTTAGATCACGGAGATCCAGGCGTTTCCCATCATGCACTGAGGTAATTTACCTTGATCTCGTCAGGTTATTGTTGCTTATGTTTACATGACATCAGAGCGAGTCGGGATCACGTCGGTCAGAAATCTAACCAGCTGCATAGATTCTGCGCAGGCCTGGATCATCTTCAACGAGCCTATTGTCACATGACAGCTGTACACTGTGTCATGTGACATTTTCTCTTGGTAGATAAAATCTTCAGAGACACTCTGTATTTATCTTTTCTATTCATGGAGGAAGTTACTGAATATTTCTGTGTTTTGTTTGTTTCACCTGTAGCTGTCTCAAACTCTGCTGTAGATCAACAAGCGGACTCAGGAACACGGCAGGTCAGCTGATGACAACAACATCCATTTATACAGGTATAGTAATATAAAGTTAGTAATAAAACTAGTAAAGGACCTCGTGGTGAGAGTGTCTTGGTAATCGTTTACCCTAAGTGAAGAATGAAGTTGCTTATGTTTTTAAAAACCTGTTTAGACAGAAGGTTTGAGAAGAGTGAACCTGCTCGGACTTATTAACAGCCTCTATTCACTCATTTACGTTAATCTGATGGCAATTTAAGATGCCACTCTGCCACTCCTGCCTCCTGATCCTTTCTTCATCACCTGTCTGCCTGAGGTAATACTGATATAAAACAGTAGTGACATAGTACTGACAGTGTCCTTATGTAGTACTGTCGAAGTACTGATGCAGTACTGAGTGTTTACCTTCACTCTCTTTGCTCTTCCTGCCTGCTGAGCCTTTATTCAGCCCATGTCTACCGGATGTAACATTGATATAAAATTGATTTGAAACGGATGTAGTTCTGGTTGTATAAGTATCGGTGCAGTACTGTTGAAGTACAGATGCAGTACTGAGTATTTACCTTCACTCTGTCTGCTCTTCCTGCCTCTGGTTCCTTTTTTTGCCACCTGTCTACCTGACGTAAACAGGTTGTTGAGTTCTTCCAATGGGCTCGTGGGAGTCTGTGACCTCATCGACACATTCTGCATGGAACCGTGGGTGGAGGAGGAGTTACTGAGTTTAGCTCCACCCTCCACGGCCCTGTGTGAGGATGAGGAAGAGGAAGATGAAGAGCGGGGCATACTTCCTCCTGCCATCAGAGCGTCGTATGGCGGTGGTCTCTTCAGGCTCAGAGGAGTCAGAGAGCGACCCATGCTGACTGGAGATGGACATGCTGATTGGCTGCGGGGGTAACCATGACCACCGTGTGCAGAGCCAGAGGACTTGTAAAAGTTGGAGGGGAGAGGCGGAGCTGACGAACGGCCGGAGGAAGTGATGGTGTGGGTGGAGGGCAGATCCCGTTCTCGGTCACGTTCCCGATCCCGTTCTCGGTCTCGATCCCGATCCCGGTCTCTCTCCTTGCGGTGGTGGGTGGAGCTCTGCGGATGTTCGACACCACCCGACTTGCTGTAGGAGACGTTGTCTATCATGGGCAGCCGGGTGACATCTAAGGGGGTGAGGGGGGACTCATCGGAGTTGGGGGAGCACTGAGCAGGGGCGGGGGGGAAGACAAGCAGCGGTGGGCGGTGAGTCAGGAGGTTGGGGAAAGGTGGAGGGATGTCACAGATAGAGCCACGGGACGACCAGGCTTCAGGGTCCATGATGGTGGAGTTGGCGTCCTGCAGAAAGTCCTCCAACATCGGGTACTTCATCTCCTCGTACACCGACTCGCTCTGCTCGTCCTCCACAGCTTCCTGACCTTTTAGCTCTCGCAGGATGTTTCCCACCATCTCGATGTAGACGGGCTCCTCGTCGTCCGTGTCTCTCGACGCTGGACTCTGACTCTGGGAGGAAGATTTGTCCCATCGCAAGGAAGACTTCTTGTTGCCATGGTTACGGATGTAAGATTCATCAAAGGAGGTGCTGAGTTGAGTGTTTGGGTTCCTTTTGGGTTTGGGTGGAGGCATCTTCTTGTAGTCCTCACTGTAAAGATGGCATCGAGCTGCAGACAGACAGACAGTGATGTTAAAACTTGAAGACAGCAGCTGTACAACTCCCTAAAGTAAAATCTAAAACACGGGACTGTCCCTTTAACCCAACAAATGTTGAGTTTAACCCAAAAGATGCCATGTTTAACTGGCAGGTGTCAGGTTTAACCAGCAGGCAGGGACGTGCACAGACATTTGGGGGGGCAGGTGCTCAAACAAAAAAAGGACCACTCACTTCTTATTTTCTGTACTGCAAATTCTCTTATAGGCCAAAATATATGCCAATACCAATACCAATATCCCTCCTCTCCCTCTCTTTTTCTTAAGCCTCTGCTTTCTGTGCATTGCACTACAATCAGCGGATGATCAAAACGAATAACTGACATGTTTATCATCAGGTCTCTCAAATACAAATGAAAAGTCTAGACCTGGACCAAAATACCAGCAACGAGATTATATTCTCCATATCCATCTGTGTATCTTTATACTGCACAAATATGTGGCCAGAATGTTTCCTTTCGCGTATTTTCCGTGCATAATGATGCTGATATTTTGGAGGACAATCATTCATACAATAACAGTGAAGTTAAGACGGTGTCGTCCCTCATTCGTCCAGGAGTGCTCCATCGTAGAAAAGGTTTCAGTCGTAGTCATCTGGTCATTCTCAATTGTGAAATTGAGACCAGACCATTTTCACAGTTGAGAACGACTTCCGGATGGGAGCTGAAACGTCTTGATTCTGAAAACAGCGTCCAGACGACTACGACTGAAACCTTTTCAACAGTGAAGTTGCAAACAAACTTTGTAACATAGTAAGGCTTGTTTCCATTGTTTTGTTGGTTGCCTTTAATATATTCCATCCATCCATTTTCTACCGCTTGGTCCCCGTTAGGGGGTCGCGGGTGACTGGAGCCTATCCCAGTGACTTCGGGCCTTAGGCAGGGCACACCCTGGACAGTGGCCAACTCGTCGCAGGGCGAACACAGACACAGACAAGGACAGACAACCATTCACTCACACATTCATTCAATACGGGCAATTTAGAGTTATCAATTAACCTACACATGCATGTCTTTGGACGGTGGGAGGAAGCCGGAGAACCCGGAGAGAACCCACGGTAACACATGCAGACTCCACCCAGAGAGATTGTGTGATGTTGGTCCGGTCCGGGAATCGAACCCACGAACCCACGATCTCCTTATTGGGAGGCAGGAGCTGTAGCCGCTCTGCCACCGTGCACCCCTTTAATATATTTTCCCTAAATAATTTTTATTAAATTAAATAACTAATTGAATTAATTAAATTATGAATTAAATTGTATTCAGTTAGTCAAAAATACATTTAAATGCTTACAATGAAGCAACAATTAAAAATGTGAGTCTTTTAAGCTGTTTAGCTACATGATGGTTTAAACTGAAAACTCTTCAGTACGATAACCTATTACTCACATTTCCAGAGAGAAATGTGGAAAAATTGAGTTAAAAAAACAAAATAAAACAGAAAACGCACACTTGTTTCCTGTCCGTTACAATCAGATTTAACCAAAACAATTACAGCCATGTTTCTGCTCGACCACACCGTATTTATCACAGCCACGGGCCTTCCTCTGTTGGAAATAAAAGCATGCTTCAGGAGCTATGTTTAGACCCGTTACAAAGGACAGGACGCAGGCAGCTGCTACCTGGCGTTTTTGGATGAAGATGCAGAGTGACGACTGATGATGTTTTCCACTGTATAAACTTTAAGTTATAGCCGAGCAGTTTGATGTGTACAAAACCAAATAAGTCTGTGTAATTCTGAATTTACGCATCGCTTTGTAAATACTCACCCCTTCCTCAAATGACATAGAATGACATACCGGTTCTGCTGCCTTCAGATGGCTGTAGAAATGTAATTCTAAATATGATTGCATAGACTATTAACCACGTAATGCATATTTATTTGTTCCACTTGCCTGACAAAATAACTACCCAGCCTGCCGAAGTTCACTGGTTTCCATCGACGATGCTATTTTATGCCGGACTAGCTTGTTGTTAATGTGTTAAAGTTAGGCTGGTTGTATTAAGATGTTTTTATAGTGGTTCACTTTCACAACAGTGGCAAACAATTCCGAGGCTTAGGCACCTGAGGTCTATCTGTGGACGTGCCTGCCAGCAGGTGTTGTGTTTAGCCAGTATGTGTCGCGTTTAACCATCATGTGTTACGTCTAACCAGCATGTGTTGCGTTTAACCAGCAGGTGTCGCGTTTAACCATCATGTGTTACGTCTAACCAGCAGGTGTTGTGTTTAGCCAGTATGTGTCGCGTTTAACCATCATGTGTTACGTCTAACCAGCATGTGTTGCGTTTAACCAGCAGGTGTCGGGTTTAACCATCATGTGTTACGTCTAACCAGCATGTGTTGCGTTTAACCAGCAGGTGTCGGGTTTAACCATCATATGTTGCGTTTAACCAGCATGTGTTGCGTTTAACCAGCAGGTGTCAGGTTTTTAGCCAGCATGAGTTACGTCTAACCAGCATGTGTCGCGTTTAACCAGCAAATGTTGCGATTAACCAGTTGATGTTGCGTTTAACCATCATGTGTTACGTTTAACCAGCAGGTGTCAGGTTTTTAGCCAGCATGAGTTACGTCTAACCAGCATGTGTCGCGTTTAACCAGCAAATGTTGCGATTAACCAGTTGATGTTGCGTTTAACCAGCATGTGTCATGTTTAACCAGCAGGTGTCATGTTTAACCAGCAGGTGTTGCGATTAACCATCATGTGTTATGTTTAACCAGCAGGTGTCGCGTTTAACCAGCAGGTGTCGCGTTTAACCATCATGTGTTACGTTTAACCAGCAGGTGTCGGGTTTTTAGCCAGCATGTGTTACGTTTAACCATCATGTGTTACGTTTAACCAGCAGGTGTCGGGTTTTTAGCCAGCATGTGTTACGTTTAACCAGCATATGTTGCGTTTAACCAGCATGTGTTACGTTTAACCAGCAGGTGTCAGGTTTTTAGCCAGCATGAGTTACGTCTAACCAGCATGTGTCGCGTTTAACCAGCAAATGTTGCGATTAACCAGTTGATGTTGCGTTTAACCAGCATGTGTCATGTTTAACCAGCAGGTGTCATGTTTAACCAGCAGGTGTTGCGATTAACCATCATGTGTTACGTTTAACCAGCAGGTGTCGCGTTTAACCAGCAGGTGTCGCGTTTAACCATCATGTGTTACGTTTAACCAGCAGGTGTCGGGTTTAACCAGCAGGTGTCGCGTTTAACCATCATGTGTTACGTTTAACCAGCAGGTGTCGCATTTAACCAGCAGGTGTTGCGTTTAACCGGCAGGTGTCATGTTTAACCAGCAGGTGTCGCGTTTAACCAGCAGGTGTCATGTTTAACCAGTATGTCATGTTTAACCAGCAGGTGTCATGTTTAACCAGCAGGTGTCGCGTTTAACCAGCAGGTGTCATGTTTAACCAGCAGGTGTTGCGTTTAACCAGCAGGTGTCATGTTTAACCAGTATGTGTCACGTTTAACCAGCAGGTGTCGCGTTTAACCAGCAGGTGTCATGTTTAACCAGCAGGTGTCATGTTTAACCAGCAGGTGTCATGTTTAACCAGTATGTGTCACGTTTAACCAGCAGGTGTCGCGTTTAACCAGTATGTGTCACGTTTAACCAGCAGGTGTCGCGTTCAACCAGCAGGTGTCATGTTTAACCAGCAAGTGTCATGTTTAACCAGCAGGTGTCATGTTTAACCAGTATGTGTCACGTTTAACCAGCAGGTGTCATGTTTAACCAGCAGGTGTCATGTTTAACCAGTATGTGTCACGTTTAACCAGCAGGTGTCATGTTTAACCAGCAGGTGTCATGTTTAACCAGTATGTGTCACGTTTAACCAGCAGGTGTCATGTTTAACCAGCAGGTGTCATGTTTAACCAGTATGTGTCGCGTTTAACCAGCAGGTGTCATGTTTAACCAGTATGTGTCGCTTTAAACCAGCAGGTGTCGTGTTTAACCAGTATGTGTCACGTTTAACCAGCAGGTGTCGCGTTTAACCAGCAGGTGTCGCGTTTAACCAGCAGGTGTCATGTTTAACCAGTATGTGTCACGTTTAACCAGCAGGTGTCGCGTTTAACCAGCAGGTGTCATGTTTAACCAGTATGTGTCGCGTTTAACCAGCAGGTGTCATGTTTAACCAGCAGGTGTCATGTTTAACCAGTATGTGTCGCGTTTAACCAGCAGGTGTCATGTTTAACCAGCAGGTGTCATGTTTAACCAGTATGTGTCGCGTTTAACCAGCAGGTGTCATGTTTAACCAGCAGGTGTCATGTTTAACCAGCAGGTGTCGCGTTTAACCAGCAGGTGTCATGTTTAACCAGCAGGTGTCATGTTTAACCAGCAGGTGTCGCGTTTAACCAGCAGGTGTCATGTTTAACCAGCAGGTGTCATGTTTAACCAGTATGTGTCGCGTTTAACCAGCAGGTGTCATGTTTAACCAGCAGGTGTCATGTTTAACCAGTATGTGTCGCGTTTAACCAGCAGGTGTCATGTTTAACCAGCAGGTGTCATGTTTAACCAGCAGGTGTCACGTTTAACCAGCAGGTGTCATGTTTAACCAGCAGGTGTCATGTTTAACCAGTATGTGTCGCGTTTAACCAGCAGGTGTCGCGTTTAACCAGTATGTGTCACGTTTAACCAGCAGGTGTCATGTTTAACCAGCAGGTGTCATGTTTAACCAGTATGTGTCACGTTTAACCAGCAGGTGTCATGTTTAACCAGCAGGTGTCATGTTTAACCAGTATGTGTCGCGTTTAACCAGCAGGTGTCATGTTTAACCAGTATGTGTCGCGTTTAACCAGCAGGTGTCGCGTTTAACCAGTATGTGTCACGTTTAACCAGCAGGTGTCGCGTTTAACCAGCAGGTGTCGCGTTTAACCAGCAGGTGTCATGTTTAACCAGCAGGTGTCATGTTTAACCAGTATGTGTCACGTTTAACCAGCAGGTGTCATGTTTAACCAGCAGGTGTCATGTTTAACCAGTATGTGTCGCGTTTAACCAGCAGGTGTCATGTTTAACCAGCAGGTGTCATGTTTAACCAGTATGTGTCACGTTTAACCAGCAGGTGTCGCGTTTAACCAGCAGGTGTCATGTTTAACCAGCAGGTGTCATGTTTAACCAGCAGGTGTCATGTTTAACCAGTATGTGTCGCGTTTAACCAGCAGGTGTCATGTTTAACCAGCAGGTGTCACGTTTAACCAGCAGGTGTCATGTTTAACCAGCAGGTGTCATGTTTAACCAGCAGGTGTCATGTTTAACCAGCAGGTGTCGCGTTTAACCAGCAGGTGTCATGTTTAACCAGCAGGTGTTTTGTTCTCACCTTCAGCCTGCTCCGGCATCTCTTTTGTCTCTTGGGTGTCTCTCTTGGTGACTCCGGAGCCTCCGTTCACCGTTTCAGAGCTGCTGCTCAGTTTGGTGTTGGGGTCTCTCTTGGGTTTGGGCGGGGGTTGTTTTCGGTTGTGGTTGGAGTCATCGTCGCTTCCGCCCACTGAGTGGAGGGACTGGGATCGGACGGTGAAGCCCTGGCTGGGGGGGGGCAGACGGTCCTGTGGTGCCGGCATCGTCATGAAACCCATCCTGAAATGTTTCCCAGAGTATGCCCCGTCTGTTGCCATGGCAACATCTTCACCAATCCTGGATGGACCAATGGAGAGACACATTAGTACAATTATACAATCATCAACCAATCACACAACACTCATATATATATATATATATATATATATATATATATACATATACACACACAAGCTTCATGTTAGTGTCACAAACCAAAACTAATCTGATGTAAAACAACACTGTTATACAGTATTGTGTTTATTTTACTGTACTGTATCCTTCATACAGGTGGAAGAATAAAATAAACACGTTTTAATCAGATTCTGAACTGTCACAGGAAGCACTTGTTGAGCTTTTTCATCCATATTTTCATTTATTTTTCTCTTCGTCACAGAACAGTAAAGCAAGAAGTACTGCAGCTTCTCTTTATGTAACTCTGTCAGGGATGGGTCCAGGTCTTGGGGCCTCATTTATAACCATTGCATATGCAAAACAGGGTTTAAAAGGCAAATGCTACTTCTGTTTGGACAGACTGACCCGACAGAACCGCTCCATCCCGGTACGAATGCAAGTACTGACCACTCTGGGATGTTGTGCAACATTTGTGTCTACATTCAGCAGTGGTCACAGTTTTAAGGTTTTATTCAATTCAGTTCAATTTTATTTATAGAGCGCCAATTCATAACAGAAGTTATCTCATTGCACTTTTCCTATAGAGCAGGTCTAGACCAAAGTCTTTACAATATTAATTACAGAGACCCAACAAATCCCACCATGAGCGAGCAGGTTTTATGTGTTTATGTGTTTATGTGTTTTCTACCACTTGATGGCTTCTTCCTGTCGTCTCTTCTTCTGGTGTTTTTCCTGCAGGTAGGTCCAGTTGGTCTGGTTGCGAATGCGGTCGCTCTCTCTGGCGATGTCGGAGGCGTTTTGGATCACCAGGCCGTCGTATGTTCGAAGGCCGCTGTCCTCCACGTACTGAAAAAACCTCCTGAAGGAAGACGTCTCCTCCTGAGACGTCATGACTCCCCTAAGAGCCTGAGAGGAGGATCAGAAAGAACCACGTCACTGAGGGTCTCTTACTGAGGGTCTCTTATATTATTTATTGTTTTTAAATCTGTTTCCCTTCACAAAAACACAGAGCTCATCCAGGTGAGTAAGCAGGAATCATTTCTAGTTTCTGTCTGGATAAATTAAGATCCACTTTGAATTTAAAATCAATCGTCAAATATTAAACTTTACAAATAAAAACAAAATGTTTTTACAAATACTTAATATTTTATTTTTTGTTTTCTGAGATTATCATGGAGCTGTGAGTTACACCTCTGTTTACCATCAAGAGTTGTTATTCTGCGTACTGACGTTTCAGTAAACTTTAAGTGAACACAAACTCATACATAGACACTCTAAGGGTGGTTAATTCAACAAATCGTGTGAAGACAGTTTACTTCTCCTACCATCATTCACTGTCGGTTTGTTTTCATCAGACATTAATGTCCTTTAACGCCATATTTGACCAACCTTCAGCAAGTAGTTTGTTTAAATTTGTTTACAGTTTGTGGCAAAGTGTCCGTGTTGCTGTTTTAGTTTTAGTGTCAGGAAACATAAAGATGATTGAATTATTGCTGCAGCAGTATTTTGTAAAAACATAAGAAATAAGATGTATAAAAAGAAGAAGAAGTTGTTAATGTGCCGGTCAGGACAGGAGAGAAATCAAAGAATGAAGAACATCTGGAAAATGTCTGGACACAAACATCTGGTTTCACAGAGTAAATTCTTCCACACGCATTAGGTCTGATCGATGCTGTGAAGTTCGGACTGGACAATCTGCTGACTGGTTTCATGATGGATGATGGATTACAGAGAAAGTGATTTAATTTGTCTCTCTGTCGCTCTATCTGGCCCTGTTTACACCTGGCATTAACATGCATCCTGGGGGATCCGATCACAAGTGGACAGCTCTAAGTGCAGGTGTGAATGCACCCAAGACACATTGAGGACGCATTGAGATCCGATCACTTAGACCACATTCGGAGGTGGCCTGGGCTGCATATGGCCACATTCTTTTAGCAGCGAATGTGTCCTGGGCCACATTAAAGGACCGCCTACTCATCTGACGTCTTAACGTGTCATATCTTTTAGGAGACCAGTGTTCATGGTTCTTAAAAAGAGCAATGAGGAGCTGAATTTGGTGTTCAAGTTTATAGTAGATGATTTTGGTTATATTGTGCACGTGACCTCGGAAACAATTAGATGTTTCAGGTGTGGAACTGAGGGGGACCTGATTAGTTAATGCCCGGAAATAGCAGGTGAGAGCCGGTCAGCTTGTGCCGACAGCGGAGCCTCTTTACCGGACGAGGCATAGAGACACAGGCTGACACAAAGGGAGAGAGAAACACAGGATTCACAGGAGGAAAGCAGAGATGACAGCGATCGGGAGAACGAGGTCGTGGAAAGTCTAATGAGTCAGCATGGTGAACAGAAAGAACTAAATGAGTTACACAGCAACTGGAGTGATGGAGTCAGTGTCGTTTGAGAAGGAAGAAGTTGGAAACTTCATCATTAATTCTAAGTTGTCAACCAAAAGACAAAATCCAGGCAACAAACCAAACAGTGAACAAGTTACAAAAGAGTCAAAGATAAAGCTAACGTGTACCTCCTCTCAGTCAGAGGACAGTTTAATGAACACACAGGAGAATGAACTGAGTGGAAACATACAGGTGATGTGGAGAGTGTTTACTCCTTCAATAGACTCCAGTCTTTTTTACAAGACACAAAAGGGATGAGACTAGTGGATGATTTCTTCCCAGACTTAAAGCTGTTCCTTGACTCAGTTAGACTTTTCACGAAAACCACAGAATGCACTGGCCAGCCAAACTGATGCTAAAAGTTAGGTCACAAATCGCGAATGATGGTGTTCCTCTCTGTCTTGTTTAAATGCTGCTTTATCATTAACATGTGTGAAATAAAGCTGGGCTCCTAAAACATTAATGATGCCAGTGAGGATCAGAGTCAGAAACACTTTATTGATCCCCGAAGGGAAACTCTTTGTTACAGCAGCTCACCTTTACGTCAGTGCACACAGGAGAAAGTACTAGCAAAAAATATAATACAATACACTATAAAACAGGTCAGAAAATAATCTCAAGAAAGCTTCTCTTTTCAATTTGTTTAAGGTTAGGAAGTTAAATGTTATTTTTCTACAAGAAACACACAGCACAGCTGAGAATGAACCTACATGGAGGAGAGGATGGGATGGAAGTTTTCCTCAGCCATAAGAGTAGTAACAGCGGTGGAGTTGGTGTCTAGTTTTCTAGAGATTTTTTACCCATTTCTTGTGTCACTGAAGAAATTATTGAGGTTCGTTTGTTGAAAATACAAGCTGTGTTTGAAAATGTAAAAATTACTTTCATTAATGTTTCAGATCATTCTCTTGTACAGGGTTTAATTTTTGTTAAAGATATAAAATGTAGCAGTGCCTATTGGTATTTCAGTGTGGCCCTCCTTTCTGACAATGTTTTTAAAAATGCTTTAAGTCTGTTTTGGAGTAACTATACAAAGACTAAATCTGAATACACTTCTTTAGTGTACCCTTCAGTGGTGCGATATAGGGAGGGGTACAATAAAACAACTGTGCCTACAGTACATACTCAATGTCACAAGGGACATGACCAGGTCAGGCACCGCACTACACCGGGGCTAGGGGGGGCTATAGCCCCTTCACGAATCTGGGTGTACCCAGTTAAGCCCCCTCAAGCATTTTAGTATTTTTTATTTTTAAATAAAGAAATATGTAAAAGTTAACAACCAGCCATTCTGTTCCCAATCCGATCCCTGGCTGCGTGCTTGTGCAACACGTGCAGTCACTTGTATTAGGCTTATAGCTATTTTGTTAAATATTCTTTGGCCAAATTTAATTAAAAACTACATTTATGTCCAATGCGCTGTGTGCCATATCTACTTTTAAGTAACTCTGAAGTCATGAAAATCGACTATTTTCTTAGTACCCCTACGTATTGGTCAAGTTCCCCCTTAGGACCGGGAAAGAAAAAATCCTGGCGCTGGCCATGGACCAGGTCTACGAAAGCTCTGGAGAGAGAAATAGTGGAGCTGCAAGATTTAGCAGACTCCACACGAGAGAGAGAGCATATTAAAGTTCTCAAAAGAAAAAAGCCTGCTCTGTCTGACCTGCTGGGCTCTAAGGCACAGGGGGCACTGGTCCGGTCTCGCTTTCAGAGTGCTGCTCTGATGGACTCACCTTCAAAGTTTTTCTTCAGTCTGGTAAAAAGAAAGGACAGAGCCGGTTCATCCATGCTCTGCGATTGACTACAGGACAGCTGCTGACTGCCGGTGAGATCCGGCAGACAGTGGACTTTTACTCTTACCTGTACAGCAGTGAGTACACTGAGGATGAAGGGGAATTTGATTTTTTTCTGCAGCGGGCTGCCCAGAGTCTCAGAGACCAACAAGGAGTTGGGGGGTCCTCTGACTACAGAGGATCTGTTTACAGCACTGCAGAGCATACAAGGGGGGAAGGCCCCTGGGTTCGATGGACCTGCCGGAGTTTTACATGGCTTTTTGGACCGAACTGTGTGATGACGTCACTGAAGTCTCCACTGAATGCCTTAATGACTCGTCTTTGTCCCAGGGCTGCAGGAGGAAAAAGAGATACGAGATAAAGAACTAGCGTCCGGTCTCTCTGGCTTGTGCGGATTACAAACTGTCCAACAGACTGAAGAAGGTGATGGACCAGGTCATCCACCGGACACAAACCTACTGTGTGCCCGGCAGGGCCACACACAGGTCCAATGTGTTGCTAACTTGGGATGATTTGGAAGTACCTAGGAGTGTTTTTAAGAGATGACCAGACTGTTGGGAAAAACTGGGAGGGACTGGTGGAGGAGATGGCTGCTGCCACAAATATCTTAAAGAGGAAGAGTTTTAATTATTAATAACTTGGCAGCCTCCAACCTCTGGCACAAGCTAACATGTATGGTGAACTTTTTGGGGGATAAACTGCATTGGGTGCCACAGAGTGTACTATACCTACCAAAAGAGGGAGGGCAGGTTTTATTGCATCTAGAGAGCAAAGCAGCAGCATTTAGAATACAGTTCATACAGCGTTACCTCCTAGGGACCCATGATCTCTTATGAGGGTTTAGATGCCTCTGTTTTTAACAGACTTTAAAAGTGTGCATGACCTGCCCCCCTTTTTTTAAAGACTGTTCAGAGCCTGGAGTCTCTTTAAGTGGTGCAGACTGGAACCTACAGAATCATTGTTTTGGCTCCTAGAGGAGCCTTTAATCCAAGGGGCCAGGCTGGATATTCAGGATGGCAGCAAACCTGGTCTCACCTGGAGGCTATGCTCAGCTGGAACTATTAAACTGAAGCACATAGTGGATGCTGCAGGTCCGAGGCTTCATGACACCGAGGCAATGACTTTGCTGTTGGGCTTGAGGTCAAGCCAACATACATTCTGAATGCATGGTTAAAAAGACTCACTACCGGTGAACTGGACATGCTGCAGGTCTATGCCGTGAGGACTGAGACTCCTCATAATAGAGATCCTTTCCCTCAGTTGGGTCTCAAAATAGACCAGACTGGACTAACAGGACTCTTGCTGGTCTCTAATTCTGTTGCTAAAAGGAATCTGTGCACGTTCGATGGGAAAGTCTTGTAAAGAGTTGTATCCTTGAATAAAAGGATGCTGAATGGGAGAAAGGACACTGTATCGGGGACTAAGTTAAATGTGGCAGATGGTTGTAGGCCAGTGTGGAGGGGGCTTTATAAAGCCCCACTGAACAAAAGATCAGGTGACCTGCAGCGGAGGATCCTGCAGGGAGCGCTGGCAGTCGACAACTTCAACTGTATCTGTTAAGTGTCTGTCAGTTGCCAGAAACCATTTTTCATTATTACCTGGAATGTGAAAGACTTTTTGAAGCTCTGCAAACCGTGTTCTCAAACTGTAATGAGAAATGGACTGAAGTTGTTTTTTTCTTTGGCGCTGGCTACAAGCAGAAAGATGCAGAAAAGTGGCAACTTCTACATTTTGTAGTGGGACAAGCTAAACTGTCGATTTATAAAAGGTTCAGGGGCGGATTTACTGCCTTTGTTGCACTGATGAAAGCCAGAGTCCGAGTGGATTTCAGGTTCTTTTCCCCGAAGAACATAGATGAGTTTATTTCACAGTGGTGTTTCACTGCAGCCATTGTTCAGTCACTGGAGGGGATTTGGTCTTTAATTCTGCATTGGCATACGTTTTTAAAACCTTTTCGAAGTCAGTGATTTCTCCCTTGGTTTGTGTGTGATAAATGTGTCCTGGTTGATTCATTTTTTAATTTGTAAAAAAGGTTTTTTAAAAATCAAAAAAATCTGTCCGTCTCTCTCTCTATCTGTCCCTCCCCCACCTTTCTGTCTCTTTGTCTCTCTTTCTGTCTGTCTCTCTGTGTCTCTCTCTTTCTGTCTGTCTCCTTGTCTCTCTCTCGGTGTCTCTCCATCGTTCCCCTCCCCCACCTCTCTGTCTCTCAGCATCCTTCTAAAAATGGAACAGGGAGTCAGCTGGTGGTAACCTAGCAACAGCAGCATCTCTCAGAGGAGCATGATGTAATGTTTCCTGTCCACGGGTGAGGAAGAGGAGAGGAGGAGAGGAAGAGAGTAAAGGAGAGGAGAGCAGAAGAAAGGATGAGGAAGAGGTGGAGAGGAGGAGGAGGATGACCTATTAGGGAGAGGGAGCTTCACCTCCTCAGAGGAAGATAAAGCACTGCCGCCCTGAGCCCAGCCACAGTAGCCACTTCCACTTTACCACTTCACCAATTTAGTGTCTATGGTATTGGAATAATCCCCTCCCAGTAGTTAGTGACCCAGCCCTCCGAGGCCAGGCACACCCCCAGCCCGTCCTGCTCCGCTCTAACCCCCCCGTAACAACAGCGGCCCACTCTTCCCTTGCTTTCAGAAACCTTTTCAGGGGCTCACTGCTGCCTGAAGGTCCTGTTTATTTAATCTGTACAGGCATAGATAACTGTGAGTGCCCTCCCTCATTTCACTTATTTCAGATGTAACCATCATCAGCCATATGCCAACAGTGCAGCAGCAGTATTTACCCACATCCTAACATAAACTCAACAAATCAAAATCTTTCTGCACACAACCACAGCATGAGAGTAGGAGACACACCTGTTTTATGTAACTTGTAACTTCATGATTTTCTAAATTATTCAGCTCTCTATTGAAGTTTTGACATAAAGTCTTCTTGACCCAAACATGAAACCTTTGAGCTTTGAAGAGAAAATTGGACTGTTTCCTGTCAGATTAAATAAATTGACAGAGTTTCAGTTAACGTGTGAATCTTTTTGAAGCTTTCTGTAAAAATCTCAACATTAACTGTAAAAGTTTAACTCTGATAATGACCTCTGACCCTGAAACATAACTCCATCCTGCGTCCCAATCACACCTGTCAATCATTTGTATTGATCATTCAGGTTGTGCCATTAATGTATTGAAAACCTGCAATAAAAAGAAAACACAACAGATATTATATTTGTTCGTAACTGATCTGATGATGAAAAACCTGTGATCTATAACAGAAGTCTGGTTTATTTTTATTTCTTTTTGTGTTTGAGCTGAAAAACTCTGCTGTTGGTCATGAAAGCAGAAACATAAACACAGTTCGGTGTTTGTGGTTAATCAATAATACTGATCAGACTAAATGGGTGGCTGTGTTGGAACGTGTTTGACACAGAGCCACTTCCTGTTTGAACTTTGACCTTCTGTTCAGAAGGATTAGTAAAAACATTGCAGGTACGCTCGTCTTTGTTAACCTTCGTTTATTCCCAGCTGATGGACAACTCTTTCAAAATAAGAGTCTGGTTTTAAATAAACTGGAATTTTCCTTTAATCTGTAACTTTGTTCTCAGGTCTGATCCAAGATGGCGGCCATGTTGAAGTGAGATGCTGCTGTTTCTGATTTCACAGTTTGAAATACAAACAGGGTGTGAAGGAGCCAGATATGTTTTGAACAGACTGTATTGACAATGTCAGTGACGTCAGGAGCTACTCGATGACAAACATTTTTCACCAGCAGAGAAAGAAAAAGTCTGCCTGACCAGAGTCAACCGAACGCACAATAAAACCAGAAGAACAAACATGAAACACAAGAAACACGACAGACTGAAGCTGAATGAAGGAGGTGAGAGGAGGCTTACCGGAGGATCAGTGTGGACTCAAACTCCCTCCATCCTTTCTTCAGTGTCTCCTTCAGTGTCTCCTTCAGTGTCTCCTTCAGTGTCTCCCTCAGTGTCTCCTTCAGTGTCTGCTTCACTGTCTCCTTCTTTCCCTCCTTCAGTCTCCCTGTGCTGAAACAAAGATGGAGTGATGAAGCTCCTGTCGTCCTCACAGATCTCTGCAGCTCAGAGGAAACGATGACTCGCTGTGATTCTCGTCTGCAACAACATTAATCCACATCCACCCTTCAACACCTCCTTCCTTCCTTCCTTCCTCCCTTCCTTCCCTCCGTCCCTCCGTCATATATCCTCACAGCTGTAAGAATCACGGCTCACACACACACACATCTCACACTCATACACCCTTCAGCTGCACGCACACCCATCGACGGTCTCCACAAGAAACGAGAGGCTGAAACCACGGCAACCTGACAGCATCCTAACCCTGCTGACTCCTCCCCCTGCTGCTGGGGGGGGGGGAGAGGGAATT
This sequence comes from Siniperca chuatsi, assembly GCF_020085105.1. Taxonomy (NCBI): domain Eukaryota; kingdom Metazoa; phylum Chordata; class Actinopteri; order Centrarchiformes; family Sinipercidae; genus Siniperca; species Siniperca chuatsi. The sequence continues at coordinate 32,403,963 of NC_058048.1, read as the reverse complement.
AAATGTCACATAAAGGTTTTTTTTCTTTGTTTTGTTATAGTTTTTATATTTTTATACACAAAGAAAGCAGCCATGTTCTTGTTTGTGTGTGTGTGTGTTGATGACATTACCTGGCATGATGTCACATGATGTTTTATCACAATGACATCATGTGATGTCACAAATTCACATTCAGATCTCAAAGCTGCAGAATGAAATTTGACTACTGGAGGCAGGAAGTGTCCAGAACACAATACTAAATACAAAATAAAAGCCCTAATACCCATGAGCAAATCAGGACTTTTATTTTGTGGCATTTTGTGACAGTGAGTCAACCAAGACAATCCAACAATGTCCAGAGCTTTCAGCGTCTCAGGTTGATCCTCTTCCACACCTGGCTTTTTAACTCCTTCAGTGATCTCCACCTGAGAAATGGACAAGACTTCCCCAGAGTCTTCCAGTTCTCCCTCCTCTATGGAGGAAGCGTCAGTTGGGTTCAGGAGCTCCGCAAAGTGTTTCTTCCGCCACCTGACAAAATCCTCAGTCCAGGTCAGCAGTTCTCCTCCCTGCTGTCCACAGTCTGGACTAATCCTGCCCCTCGTCCGAGTTTGTCAGAACCTCTCCGTGGCCTCCGTGAACTCCTCCCACACCTGAGTTTTTTCTTCTTCTACTACAGAAGCTGCAGTCCGTCTGACCTCCTGATAGCTGCCTGCTGCTTCAGGAGTCCCCTTGGCCAAAATAGGAACTCCTTCAGTTTGATGACCTCCATCACCGCCGGCGTTCACCAGTGGGTTCTTTGGTTTTCTCCTCAACGTATAACTTTCTGGCCACGACTCTGAGCCGTCGTCTCCACATTGAAGACTTTCAACATGGCCCACTCAGACTCCGTGTCCTCAGATTCCCCAGGAAGCAGAAACAATTCCTCTGGAGGCAGAAGTTGAAGATGTTCCCAGTTCACCCAGTTAACCTGTTTGGGTTTACCAGGTCTGTCCGGCAGCCTTCCCCCTCACCTGATCCAACTCACCACCAGGTGGTGATCACTTGACAGCTCTGCTCCTCTCTTTACTCGAGTGTCCAAGACATAAAGCTGCAGATCAGATCAAAAGACTACAAGTAATCATTGATTGGCCTCAGGTGTTTTGGTACCAGGTACACTTCGGACTCACCTTAGAACATGGTGTTAATTATGGATAAACCATAATAATGAAACAGCATCCTGGTTCAGATCAGGCATGTTGTTCCTCCCAATCTGTTTCCCATGTGAGTGAAGAAGTCCTGCAGGTGAACTACATCCCCAGGTGGTGCCCTCTTCAGGACTCCACCCACAGACTCTGAACTGGTCTTTGGAGTATAAACACAAACAACAGTCAGAGACCCTCAGTCTCATAGAGGCAATCACAACACCCAGCTGGTGCCCTTAAGACTGAAGAACTGTGGAGAAGGAGAGAGTCCAGCTCCTCCAGGAGTTTGGGTCCAGCACCGCCGATGAGATGAGTTTAACTATATGATGCAGCTCAAACACCTGCACCAACTCCTACCTGCCGGACAGGTGACTTTCCACATTCTGTTGAAGCACAACAGGAACAAGTAAAACAGTATAGAACAGGAGTAGAGAGGAAGTCACGACTCGGGATCTAACAGAAGAAAACGTTTGACTGCTGATTCATTCAGTCATTATCATGTTAGACCTGTTCGCGGTCTCTGCTGTCCAACCCTCACATATGAAGATTGTGTCCTCTCCTCTCCTTGTCTCCTCTCCTTGTCTCCTCTCTCCTCTCCTCTCCTTGTCTCCTCTCCTTGTCTCCTCTCCTTGTGTCCTCTCTCCTCTCCTTGTGTCCTCTCCTTGTCTCCTCTCCTTGTGTCCTCTCTCCTCTCCTTGTCTCCTCTCCTTGTCTCCTCTCTCCTCTCCTTGTCTCCTCTCTCCTCTCCTTGTCTCCTCTCCTTGTCTCCTCTCTCCTCTCCTTGTCTCCTCTCTCCTCTCCTTGTCTCCTCTCCTTGTCTCCTCTCTCCTCTCCTTGTCTCCTCTCTCCTCTCCTTGTCTCCTCTCCTTGTCTCCTCTCCTTGTGTCCTCTCCTTGTCTCCTCTCTCCTCTCCTTGTGTCCTCTCTCCTCTCCTTGTCTCCTCTCTCCTCTCCTTGTCTCCTCTCCTTGTCTCCTCTCTCCTCTCCTTGTCTCCTCTCTCCTCTCCTTGTCTCCTCTCCTTGTCTCCTCTCTCCTCTCCTTGTCTCCTCTCTCCTCTCCTTGTCTCCTCTCCTTGTCTCCTCTCCTTGTGTCCTCTCCTTGTCTCCTCTCTCCTCTCCTTGTCTCCTCTCTCCTCTCCTTGTCTCCTCTCCTTGTGTCCTCTCCTTGTCTCCTCTCCTTGTGTCCTCTCCTTGTCTCCTCTCCTTGTGTCCTCTCCTTGTCTCCTCTCTCCTCTCCTTGTCTCCTCTCCTTGTGTCCTCTCCTTGTCTCCTCTCTCCTCTCCTTGTCTCCTCTCCTTGTGTCCTCTCCTTGTCTCCTCTCTCCTCTCCTTGTCTCCTCTCCTTGTGTCCTCTCCTTGTCTCCTCTCCTTGTGTCCTCTCCTTGTGTCCTCTCTCCTCTCCTTGTGTCCTCTCCTTGTCTCATCTCTCCTCTCCTTGTCTCCTCTCTCCTCTCCTTGTCTCCTCTCCTTGTGTCCTCTCCTTGTCTCCTCTCTCCTCTCCTTGTCTCCTCTCCTTGTGTCCTCTCCTTGTCTCCTCTCTCCTCTCCTTGTCTCCTCTCCTTGTGTCCTCTCCTTGTCTCCTCTCTCCTCTCCTTGTCTCCTCTCCTTGTGTCCTCTCCTTGTCTCCTCTCTCCTCTCCTTGTCTCCTCTCTCCTCTCCTTGTCTCCTCTCCTTGTGTCCTCTCCTTGTCTCCTCTCTCCTCTCCTTGTCTCCTCTCCTTGTCTCCTCTCTCCTCTCCTTGTCTCCTCTCTCCTCTCCTTGTGTCCTCTCCCTGTCTCCTCTCTCCTCTCCTTGTCTCCTCTCTCCTCTCCTTGTCTCCTCTCCTTGTGTCCTCTCCTTGTGTCCTCTCTCCTCTCCTTGTCTCCTCTCCTTGTGTCCTCTCCTTGTCTCCTCTCTCCTCTCCTTGTCTCCTCTCTCCTCTCCTTGTCTCCTCTCCTTGTGTCCTCTCCTTGTCTCCTCTCTCCTCTCCTTGTCTCCTCTCTCCTCTCCTTGTCTCCTCTCCTTGTGTCCTCTCCTTGTCTCTCTCTCTCCTCTCCTTGTCTCCTCTCTCCTCTCCTTGTCTCCTCTCCTTGTGTCCTCTCCTTGTCTCCTCTCTCCTCTCCTTGTCTCCTCTCTCCTCTCCTTGTCTCCTCTCCTTGTCTCCTCTCTCCTCTCCTTGTGTCCTCTCCTTGTCTCCTCTCTCCTCTCCTTGTCTCCTCTCTCCTCTCCTTGTCTCCTCTCCTTGTGTCCTCTCCTTGTGTCCTCTCTCCTCTCCTTGTCTCCTCTCCTTGTCTCCTCTCCTTGTGTCCTCTCCTCCTCACGTGCCTTCCTCCCTCCTTGTGTGTGTGTGTGTGTGTGTGTGTGTGTGACATCAGCATGACATCGTCCTGCTTTTATCCAATAACGTGTGGTCACTGTGGTCATGTGATCTGCTCTGGTGTGATTACATAATTATTTCAGAGCAGCTGATTATTATTTTATTCTCTCTTTCTGTTTGTTAAATTAGTATAATTTTACAAACAAAGTGCAGCATTTCATTTTTAATTTTCAGATATTTATTAAAATTAGAACAGAAATAGGACATCTTTCCTGAAGACCATCTTTCTCCTTCAGCAACACAAATAATAGTATATGATAATATACTGTATATATATATATTATATTATACATGTTTTGACCCTGTAAATGCCTGTGATCAGGTGTAATTATTGATGAACACAGGTGTCATGTAGAACAGAGGTAATAAACCTGATGCGTATGTATGGACTCACTGTGGAGATAATTCAAACACTGTCAGAGTATCATTAAAATATTATTTGAATATTTTAGATTTAATACAGGATTATAGGAATGATTATAACATGATCACAGGATTATTTTACAGCAGAGTGCAGCTCACCATCATCATGGTAGACCCCCAACAACTCACCTCCGGGCTCTGTACTGCGCATGCGCCTCGTTCTGCAGCAGTCTGTGTGTGTGTGTGTGTGTGTATGTGTGTGTGTGTGTATGTGTGTGTGTATGTATGCGTGTGTATGTGTGTGTGTGTGTGTGTGTGTGTGTATGTGTGTGTGTATGTGTGTGTGTGTGTGTGTGTGTGTGTGTGTGTGTGTGTGTGTGTGTGTGTGTGTGTGTATGTGTGTGTGTGTGTGTGTGTGTGTGTATGTGTGTGTGTGTGTATGTGTGGTGGGGGGGCGTGTTTGTCAGCCACAGACCGAGCTCCGTTTACTAATCTGACGGATCGGTTTAACCCGGCTGTTATCCCGCTCAGTGTTGATTAGCCCGGCTCTGTTTAGTCCGGCACGGCCCGCTGCGCCAGCATGTTGTCCAGCCCGCAGGACCAGAACCAGGAGCCGAACCAGGAACAGAAAGAGGAGATGAAGAAAGAGGTGAAGGCGGAGGAGAAAATGGAGGAGACGAAGGAGGAGAAAAAGGAGGAGGAAAAGAAAGAGGAGAAGAAGGAATCCTGGAAGGATTGTATCTACAACCCGAGGACCGGAGAGTTCCTGGGCCGGACCGCCAGCAGCTGGGGTAAGACAGGTCTACAAAAACGGTTCAGAGACCCGCGTGTCGGTCTGTCTGCCTGTGTCTCACTGTCTGTCAGACTGACTGACTGTCTGTCTGATCATGAGGAGGCTTCACAGACCGGGTCGCGGTCTGACCCGGTCTGGCGCGGCTCTGGACGCGCTGAGCTTCAGCATGCCTCTCCCACTGCTTTATGTGTGTGTGTGTGTGTGTGTGTGAGAAGGTGATCAATGACTGTGATTAGAAAGGATTATTGATTTTCATTTGTGTTGGAATTTTAAAAATACATCTGACAAGTTAAATGACATCATATTGATCATCAGATCAATCATACTGGTTCATTACTGTTACTATAATATACTGCAGTATGTCAAAGTGTACATATTAAAGTGCATCACAGTATATCTTTGTAGTATCGGACTATATTTTCTGCTCACTTTGTTTTTAGTTGACTGAAATGGTTGTAAACATTCAAACATGTTAATAAATTATCATTTTAATTAATGATCAGATTTTGTCACAGCTGGTGAGCGGCGCAATGGGGACAGGACTGAAATGCAGAAAAATAGGCAGGCTGGTACAGTTCAAGGATTTATTGCCACAATGAAGGCATATAAAAAGGCGTGCAGGTAGGGAGGCAGACAACACTACAGATAAGCAGGTTCTGTTACAATACAGAGATTCTGGACCCAAAAGCACAACTCGAAAACGAGTTATAGTGGTTAGTCTTTGGTTTATTGTACGAACACGTTGAAAGAGTAACCAGGTGTGTGAAGGGAAGTTCCCTGATGCGAGGATGATTCCCAGACTGAGGCAGGCAGTCCGTGAGCACAGGTAGCCTGGGCGGGGACGGCTGGCTGGAGTGGAGCTGGTGATATCAGGCAGGCTGAGCGGGGATGGATGGCTGGAGTGGAACTGGCGAGATCAGGCAGGCTGGGCGGGGACGGCTGGCAGGAGTGGAGCTGGCGAGGTCAGGCAGGCTGGGCGGGGACGGCTGGCTGGAGTGGAGCTGGTGAGATCAGGCAGGCTGGACGGGGACGGCTGACTGGAGTGGAGCTGGTGATATCAGGCAGGCTGGGCGGGGACGGCTGGCTGGAGTGGAGCTGGTGATATCAGGCAGGCTGAGCGGGGATGGATGGCTGGAGTGGAACTGGCGAGATCAGGCAGGCTGGGCGGGGGCGGCTGGCAGGAGTGGAGCTGGCGAGATCAGGCAGGCTGGGCGGGACGGCTGGCTGGAGTGGAGCTGGTGAGATCAGGCAGGCTGGACGGGGACGGCTGACTGGAGTGGAGCTGGTGATATCAGGCAGGCTGAGCGGGGATGGATGGCTGGAGTGGAACTGGCGAGATCAGGCAGGCTGGGCGGGGACGGCTGGCTGGAGTGGAGCTGGCGAGATCAGGCAGGCTGGGCGGGGACGGCTGGCTGGAGTGGAGCTGGTGAGATCAGGCAGGCTGGACGGGGACGGCTGACTGGAGTGGAGCTGGTGAGATCAGGCAGGCTGAGCCGGGACGGCTGGCTGGAGTGGAGCTGGTGAGATCAGGCAGGCTGAGCCGGGACGGCTGGCTGGAGTGGAGCTGGTGAGATCAGGCAGGCTGGACGGGGACGGCTGACTGGAGTGGAGCTGGTGAGATCAGGCAGGCTGAGCCGGGACGGCTGGCTGGAGTGGAGCTGGCGAGATCAGGCAGGCTGAGCCGGGACGGCTGGCTGGAGTGGAGCTGGTGAGATCAGGCAGGCTGGGTAGATATGGATGGCTGGAGTGGAGCTGGTGGGATCAGGCAGGCTGGGCGGGGACGGCTGGCAGGAGTGGAGCTGGCGAGATCAGGCAGGCTGGGCGGGGACGGCTGGCTGGAGTGGAGCTGGTGAGATCAGGCAGGCTGAGCCGGGACGGCTGGCTGGAGTGGAGCTGGCGAGATCAGGCAGGCTGGGCAGGGACGGCTGACTGGAGTGGAGCTGGTGAGATCAGGCAGGCTGAGCCGGGACGGCTGGCTGGAGTGGAGCTGGCGAGATCAGGCAGGCTGGGCGGGGAGGGCTGGCTGGAGTGGAGCTGGTGAGATCAGGCAGGCTGGGCGGGGACGGCTGGCTGGAGTGGAGCTGGCGAGATCAGGCAGGCTGGGCGGGAGGGCTGGCTGGAGTGGAGCTGGTGAGATCAGGCCGGCTGGGTAGATATGGACGGCTGGAGTGGAACTGGTGGGATCAGGCAGGCTGGGCGGGGACGGCTGGCTGGAGTGGAGTTGGCGAGATCAGGCAGGCTGGGTAGATATGGATGGCTGGAGTGGAGCTGGTGGGATCAGGCAGGCTGGGCGGGGACGGCTGGCTGGAGTGGAGCTGGCGAGATCAGGCAGGCTGGGCGGGGACGGCTGGCAGGAGTGGAGTTGGCGAGATCAGGCAGGCTGGGCGGGGACGGCTGGCAGGAGTGGAGTTGGCGAGATCAGGCAGGCTGGGCGGGGACGGCTGGCAGGAGTGGAGCTGGTGAGATCAGGCAGGCTGAGCCGGGACGGCTGGCAGGAGTGGAGTTGGCGAGATCAGGCAGGCTGGGCGGGACGGCTGGCAGGAGTGGAGTTGGCGAGATCAGGCAGGCTGGGCGGGGACGGCTGGCAGGAGTGGAGCTGGTGAGATCAGGCAGGCTGAGCCGGGACGGCTGGCAGGAGTGGAGTTGGCGAGATCAGGCAGGCTGGGCGGGGACGGCTGGCAGGAGTGGAGTTGGCGAGATCAGGCAGGCTGGGCGGGGACGGCTGGCAGGAGTGGAGCTGGCGAGATCAGGCAGGCTGGGCGGGGACGGCTGGCAGGAGTGGAGCTGGCGAGATCAGGCAGGCTGAGCCGGGACGGCTGGCAGGAGTGGAGTTGGCGAGATCAGGCAGGCTGGGCGGGGACGGCTGGCAGGAGTGGAGTTGGCGAGATCAGGCAGGCTGGGCGGGGACGGCTGGCAGGAGTGGAGCTGGCGAGATCAGGCAGGCTGGGCGGGGAGGGCTGGCTGGAGTGGAGCAGAGGCAAACCTGTGGTGAGAAGCTTCTGGAGAGCCGGTGAGTAGATCGGTGGCAGGTGTCAGTTTGAGGAGTGAACCTGAACACAAGGAGTCAGAGGATTAGTCGTGGACTGAGGAAACAAGATCAGAGGCCTAGACGTACCATTAGTGTAAACAGATGATCAGGCGAAGACGGGCAGATATGCTGCATGGTCTTGATTGGTGGATGGAGAACAGGGGAGTAGCAGCAGATGAGTAGCAGGTGTGTCAGGTTCTGAGTGGAGGTTCCCCCTGGAGGCCACGCCCCGCCAGCACACACACACACACACACACACACACACACAGGAGGGGAACCAACAGGGGACACAGGGGAAAATGAACCAATGGCCTGCGACCCCTGCTTTATGGCCAGTCATTAGAAATAAAAAACTTTTTTTTTTACACATCCGAACGATTTACACGAACATGTTGCATCCTCTGATCTCCACCTACCTCAGAGCAGGTGACATCACCTGGATCAGAAACCTGCAGACAGGTGTTCAAACACAGAGACACACAGACACAGAGACACACAAACACAGAGACACACAGACACAGAGATACACAATCACACACAAACACAGAGACACACAAACACACACAAACACAGAGACACACAGACACAGAGATACACAAACACACACAAACACAGAGACACACAGACACACTGACACAGAGATACACAATCACACACAAACACAGAGATACACAATCACACACACAGACACAGAGACACACAGACACACTGACACAGAGATACACAATCACACACAAACACAGAGATACACAATCACACACAAACACAGAGACACACAAACACAGAGACACATAAACACAGAGACACACAGACACAGAGACACACAAACACAGCGACACACAATCACACACAAACACAGAGACACACAGACACAGAGACACACAAACACAGCGACACACAATCACACACAAACACAGAGACACACAGACACAGAGACACACAAACACACACACAAACACACACACAAACAGCAGCAGATGAGTAGCAGGTGTGTCAGGTTCTGAGTGGAGGTTCACCGGAGGCCACGCCACGCCACACACACACACACACACACACACACACACACACACACACACACACACACACACACACACAGGAGGGGAACCAACAGGGGACAAACTAGCAAGAAAGACCTGGATACACACCGAGACACACAAACACACACACACACAGAGCTGCTGCAAGTCAGAGCTGAAATTAGAGCCTGTGTGTGTGTTTGTGTGTGTGTGTGTGTGTGTGTGGTGTGTGTGTGTGTGTGTGTGTGTGTGTGTGTGTGTGTGTGTGTGTGTGTGTGTGTGTGTGTGTGTGTGTGTGTGTGTGTGTGTGTGTGTGTGTGTGTGTGTGTGTGTGTGTGTGCGTGTGTGTGTGTGTGTGGTGTGTGTGTGTGTGTGCGTGTGTGTGTGTGTGTGTCTTCCACTCCTTTAAAAAGTGTTCTTGGTATGAACTGAGAAATGTACTGGACACCTACACACACATATATTAATAACACACACACACACACTATTCAGCACATTTGAATTACCCATAATGCACTGCAGCATGTCACAACTACCTCTATAGCTCTGTGTTTATATTTAGCTGGAGTCAGTTCACATGAACCTCTCTCACTAACAGCATGGACCTGAGGGATTTTATTTCCCTGAAGTTGTCTTGTCAGGAGTTGGGCTGGCTGCGTGTGACCCATAACAAGCTGCATTTAATCGCAACAAAATATTTAAAGTGTAACTTCACCCCCCAAATGCTGCTAGCTCCCTCCCTCCCAGCATGTTTGAAAAATGCAGCAGAGGACTGCAGGAGTGCACTGTAGGGGGCGTGGCCTCATGTGAGCCGTGGGAGGTGAGGAGACACCGAGCAGCTGCTGCCGGACTCTGGCGGTCCACGCTGGAGACACGCTGGAGCTTTGACAGTCAGGAGGCCTTGGTGGCCCTTTGTAAAGGTGTGTGCGTACCTGTGCTGTAGCTGAGCTAACGGCGGCGGCTCAGAGAGGCTGTCCGGTGTGGGGAGCGGCAGCACGTAGCCGTAGCTCTGCTGTTTATCGCGGGATCATCATCAAGGCAACGAACGCGGTCCGGTACAGCCGTCAGGAGCGCAGGTCCGAACCACTGCGCCAAAACTGACAAGTACTAAGTAGAGCGTTCGCAATAACTAGCGTAAATTCTTATGAATGAGGCATATTTTCATATATTTGAAAATGAGACTCCCACTCAAAGGCAGGGGGAGGTGGATCGGCCACACCTGATTAGAGGGTGTTAACACTTACACGTAAAGTCCACTCGGTGTCAGCACTGGCCTTGCAAGGTTCAGGGTGATTTAAAACAGAAGATGGCGTGTTGAGCCATTTTCAAACCATGAAACGCAGATTTTCATAAATTCGAATGTCAATATGATCACCAGCGCTGATGTGTTTCATCACAGTACAGTCATATAATTTAGTTTACAGCTCAAGAAACACAGAAAGTGTGCAGTACGTATTTAAAGATGTTAATCCTCCTGAAAACCTCCAACTGTGACAGGAATCACGAGAAACTCCTTTTACATTTAAAACTGATTAAAACCAACAGATTCACAGATCTAATCAGAAGCTTCAGTCAGCACCTCCTCGCATTTACTTTTAAAACTGATTAAGACTGAAGACCATCAGTCATCGAATGGCAGCGTCAGTCAGTCAGACTGCAGCAGTTCAGTACTGGTGTTCGTCTGAGATTGACAACACGCGCAGTGAGGGAAGGGCCGAGGGCATCTGGTGGATGCACGGGGAAGGGCAGTGGTACGCATAGGCAGAATGTGACAGGTACACTGTTGTGTTTGTGTTACAATCCTCGCTCGGGGGGGAGTAACATGAAGGAGAAATCAAAAGTTTAGATGAAACGTATTTAAATGTATTAAATGTAATTTGATATGAGGAGACTCTGCTGGGTGAGAGTGAAGAGGAAGGATCAGGTTCCTGAAGATGGACTGTTCAGTGTTTGTTTCCTCTGTTGTGTTTAAATAAAGTCATTTTTGAATTCTCTCCCTCAGGTCTCATCCTCCTCTTCTACCTCGTCTTCTATGGGTTTCTGGCAGGAATGTTCACTCTCACCATGTGGGTGATGTTACAGACTCTGGACGAAAATGTCCCCCGCCATCAGGACCGAGTGGCCAACCCAGGTGAGTTCATTATCATAGGGTCTCATGTTTAACCCTTAACACTACACTTCCTGTGCCAGGTCTGTCTTAAAGAAGTGATTTTAATCTAAGTGAGACTTTTACTTTAAATAAAGTGTCAAATAAGTTAGTGAAATGAATGCAGACAGACATTTGTTTCAGTTCATTTCTATGATATAAATAATAAATCGAGCTGCAGACAGAAAACTCATCACAATCAGTTCAAACTTATTTAGGTGAAAACACAGTGAGGACACCTGCTGGACAGGTGTGAAGCAACAGATGTCAGTTAACAACATGAATCAGTCAGTAGGATCAGATAGAGGATGAAGCAGTTGTTGCCATGACAACCTTTATGGAAATTACTGTTTTGTTGTTGATTGTTTTCTCTGAATCACTCTGCTGTTAAAATAATTTCTCAGTTTCAGTCGTTCTATTTTCACAGTTTGATTATTGATTATAGATTTGTTTTGTTGATTGCAGGTTTGGTGATTCGCCCTCACGCATCTGAAATCTCCTTCAACCGCAGTGACCCGACAAACTACAACCAGTACATCGAACAACTGCACGACCTCCTGCAGCGTGAGTACAAATACACATCCTGCTCTTCAGAGTTAAAGCGAAGTTTCAGCACAAAATCTGAAGGTTGCATGGCATCAGTTTAACTTGTATATAGACATTGTATGTGTCATGGTTTGAGGATTTATGTATGTTATTTCCTGTTTTATTTTGATGTGTCTGGTAGTTTTGCTTCCTGTCTTTGTTTGCTTTTCCCGCCAGTTTTGATTGTTTTCTCCGCCCTGATTAGTCTCTCCTGTGTCTCGTTGTCTTTAGGTTGTATTTAGTCTGTGTGCTTCGCTTGTCTTGTCGTCTTTGTTGTTTGTCAAGCGTCCTGCCCTTGGGTCCCTGTGTTCTGCTGGACTTATCGTATGTTACCCTTGGCACGTGCATGGATTTTGGACTTTGCCTGCTCCTGTCGGATGTGCTTGCCTTTTGTTGAACTACTTCCCTGGTTTTGACCACTGCCTGTTACCCATGTAAGCTTTTTCTTACCATTAAAATGATTGAACTGCTCCTGCTCTGCCTCAGTGTGCGTTTGGGCCAAACCCTTGTTTCCTGCTTGACTACAACAGTATGTGGTTGTTAATTTTTTGCTTTTTATATCTATTTATATACGCTTTTTTTGTCTACTTGTATGTACATTATAGTTGTATTTGCTTTTACTTATCTTTGTCCAGCTTTGTTGTCCTTGTTTTTAGCTGTCTGTCTATTTCTATCCTCCTGTAAAATGTTCTTGGCACTCTGTGCAACATTGAGAAATTTCTTGTATATGTAAACATAGTTGAGTTTCTGAAAAGATCAGATGATAAACGATTCTCAGTCACCGAAGCTGCTGATGTTTTATCTGACAAATGAACTTCAGTTTATAACAGAACCATCAGCTCTGACGTACAGACTCTTAAATGAACAGAACTTTATTATTCTGACCTCCTACAGCAGTAGTTATCTCAGACATAATGTTGTGTCTGAGATAACAGATTGAGTATAGAAGCACCGCCTATATTGGCTACTAACCAATCAATTCTCTTGGAAAATGGCATCACCATTCGTAGACGATCCTATGGAGCTTGGTGCGCAGAATAAAAGAATTTAAATAAAAGCTTTTAGCTAAAAGCTATTTTGTTGTTTTTTCTCTCTGCAGATTACAATGACAGTCTGCAGGAGCGTAACGACTTGTGTCTGGTGGGTGAATACACTGAACAGGATGACGAGCTGATAAAGAAAGTGTGTCAGTTTAAACGCAGTACTCTGCGTCAGTGCTCCGGTCTGCCTGACGCCAGCTTCGGATACGCTGAGGGGAAACCATGCATCATTATCAAGATGAACCGGGTCAGTAAAACACTTCTCATTCAGGATGTTTTTAGATCAAAAATCGTTTGCTTATTAAAAAAACGACAGACCTCATTCCGACTCTTTGTTTCCAGATACAGTAATGAAGTATTGTTTCATTTGCTGTTCTGTCAGAGTTAATGTACAATAAAGTGGAACTGTATTTAAAATGAGAAATTAAGAACCAGGTGAAGAGCATTATGACATTATCTTCTGCATGTAGAAACGTGTCAGTTCTGTCTCTAATATCACGTTAACTGAACAAAAATCTGCTGTGTTTAAAACCCCCTCCGTGTTTTAAAGTCTTAAGTCAGGTTAGTTTCATCACTAAGTTACCTGAAGCATCTGTAAGGTTACTATGGTTACCTGCAGGTTAATATACCTGAAGCTCTGATTTTAGAACTGAGGTAACACTAACACTGTGTCCAGAGAGATTTTTTATTTTATTTTTTGAATTTGTAAATTAAATTAACAAACAAGACTATAATAAATAACGTGTGTGTGTGTGTCTCTCTCTGCAGGTCATCGGACTGAAACCACGAGGAGACCCCTACATCAACTGTACTGCCAAGGTAACACACACACACACACACACACACACACACACACACATACACACACACAATTAATTTCCTAACAGCTATCCCATAAGTCATCACTTTTTAAGTCTATTCCTGACTAATTATGAGCAACTAGTTAGCCAATCAGAGAATGAGAAAATTCAGTTAGATATCGAAACAGAAATATACAATAATAAAAAAATAACTCATCATTCTTGAAGCCTGACAAACATTTTTTATTTTTTTTAATTGTTAGCTATTTTATAGCTTCATATTTTGAATGTTTAGCTGGATGGTTTTTGTGTTGAACACCAGGTAGAAATAGTTTGATGTGTAATTTATCCTCATTCTGTCATCTCTTCATATTTAAATAGCCTAAATCTATTTCTCTCTCTCTGGAAGAGAGACAGTCCGTTACAGATGCAGTACTTCCCATCAGAAGGTCGTCTGGACAAAATGTTTTTCCCGTACTACGGCAAGAAAGCCCATGTGAGTAAATGCAATTGCATTGTCAATCTACATACAACAACTACGTGGGCGGAAATAACAGGTCGCAGTGTTGTGCATGAACGCACTTAAAGAGCGCCGTTCACAGAATGTACTCATGTATTTGGTGAAGGTATCAGTTTCTGAACTCGCACACTGCTGAGTTAAACTCAATATGAACTACTAAAATACCAGAAAGGAGTAGAGTCCGTGTACGTTCTGGCAGCAAAAACGGAAAAACAGAGCTGTTTCTCTTTTTTTGTCAGACTCAAAAACGAGACATCACAGGATCAATACCAAGCTATCGTTAGATAAATACATAGGCTGCATAAATCAAGATCTTTTGTTTTTGTTCATCCAGAAAGTGTGATACTACTTATATTGTTCTGTCTTGAGAATTCTTGTGTTGTTGCTGTCTTTGACATCTTGTCTTCGTTCTATAAATCTTATAGGTTTCAAGCCATCGCTCCAAAGGCCTGAATCGTAGTAGTAGTAGTAGTAGTGATAATAATAGTCATAATAATCAATCATAGTACAAGGGGGGGAAAGATGAAAGCAAGCACTGTAAGTCAAAAAGCATAAATAGAAAATTGACTATGAAAAAATATTATAAAGACAATAAAAACATCATCAGTCCTGTCTGTAACAATGACATGGCTTAGGACTGATAAATTCAGAATCAAGGTTGTAGTGTGCTACCTCACGTAGCCAACAACGAACAATAGCTATTAAAAAGTGGCCATAAGCTTATTCACATTCTCAAGTTCCAATCTGGCTTCCGTCAACACCACAGAACGGAGACAGCCCTTCTCAAAGTCACTAATGACATTTTAATGAATGCAGACGCATGTGTTCAATTCTTGTGCTACCTTTGACACAATTGATCCTGGCATTCTTTTAGACAGACTGAGGCACTGGGTGGGCATATCTGGCACTGCACTAGACTGGTTCTCATCTTATCTGTCCAATAGGAAATTCTGTGTCAGCATTAATAACTTCATGTCATCGTTTTTCCATATCAAGTATGGTGTGCCTCAAGGCTCAATTCTGGGACCAATACTGTTCTCCTTGTACATGCTTCCCTTGGGTGATGTAATCTGCAGACATGGTATTTCTTTTCATTGTTATGCAGACGACACTCAGTTGTACCTCCCTGTCAAGCCCACTGACCTCAGTACGCTGAGCTCTCTGCAGGACTGCCTGTCTGACATAAAACACTGGATGTCGATAAATTTTCTTCAGCTCAACTCAAATAAAACTGAAATCCTTGTTATTGGGCCCCAACACATCACTAAACAAATACTGCCATCTACTGGTAACCTGTCACAACATATCAAGCCATCCATCCATTTTCTACCGCTTGGTCCCGTTAGGGGTCGCGGGTGACTGGAGCCTATCCCAGTGACTTTGGGCCTTAGGCAGGGTACCCCTGGACAGTGGCCAACTCGTCGCAGGGCTAACACAGACACAGACAAGGACAGACAACCATTCACTCTCACATTCATTCAATACGGGCAATTTAGAGTTATCAATTAACCTACACATGCATGTCTTTGGACGGTGGGAGGAAGCCGGAGAACCCGGAGAGAACCCACGGTAACACGGGGAGGACATGCAGACTCCACCCAGAGAGATTGCGTGATGTTGGTCTGGTCCGGGAATCGATCCCACGAACCCACGATCTCCTTATTGGGAGGCAGGAGCTTTAACCGCTCTGCCACCGTGCACCCAACTGTTGTACATGCTTTTATCTCCTCACGCCTTGATTATTGTAACAGCCTGTTCACTCGTCTTAATCTAAAAACACGACTGCAGACTGTACAGAACTCAGCTGCTCGGCTGTAAACCAGGACCGAGAGGTGCGACCACATCACACCTGGTTCAGCCTCTTTACATTGGCTCCCTGTTTGTTTTTAGGATTGATTTTTAAGATCTTGTTGATTACTTTTAAGGCTCTTCATGGCCTGGCTCCAGATTATATTTTAGACCTTGTATTCCCTTATGAACCTTCACGTAGTTTGAGATCTTCGGTCTGTTCCTGAGTGCAGGATGGAAACTAAGGGGGACAGAGCTTTTGCTATCAGGGCCCCGAGGCTCTGGAACAACCTGCCCGAAGAATTTAGGTTTTCTGAGTCAGTGTCTTCGTCTAAGTCTCAAAACACATTTTTATCAGGAAGCAGATCCCGATTTTACCTGAACTGGCTGTTTATTTTATTGCTTTTGTGTATTTTATGTATTTTATTTGGGAAGGACCAGACAGGCTATTTCCACACATAAATAATTAGGCTCCTAATTAACGCTACACAGCAAACTTTACATGGATTTATAAGGACAAATCTATTTCTGTAAATGTGCCAGTGTTAGCCAGATGGCTAATTTTCAACTGCAGTCCTTTGGCAAGATGTTTTGAAACGTATAAAAGTTACAGAACAAAGACAATATGTCATAAAGACAGCAACAAAACAAGAATTCTCAAGACAGAACAATAAGTAAATAATATCACACTTTCTGGATAAAGATATTTCATGTCTACATGAAAAGAACAAAAAAGATCTTGATTTATGCTATTACATCAGTGCACAGCTGAAAGAGAGCAAAATAATGTTTCAGTCACAGTTCAGAAAATTATACAATCTGTAATTATAGAGCATCTTTAGCTGGCGCATTAAGTTAAATTGGACACCTGCGTGGGCACTCAGCGTCTCAGGAAAATAAAATGAAGAGAAGAGTGTTCAGTTTAACGATAAGACCTTCTGCCAATAGCTGCCAAGTTCCTCCTCCCAAATCAGGTATGAGGTTGAAAGAAAATGGTCTAACTGAATTGTTTGTCTTATTGCTTTCTGGTAGTCGTCTTGCTCTTGTTGTTTTCATATAGTTCCTTTTACTGGGTTCTGCTGCATGAGGGGCTATTACTGTCCCACTAATGTAGTGTAATTTTATTAATGATCAGATAAGGGTGTTAGGGGCCTGACTGTGAATGCTCTCACAGAAGGGGTCTCGGTCTGTAATGCTATAATCTAATATGCTATTGCCAAGAGAGCTGTGTGTGTAGTGACCGAGGAGTCCCCTCGAAGCCGATCGTTAGAGATTTACAGATCCAGTGTTAGACATAGCTGCAGTAGTTGGTGCCCGCTTTTTGCCAAGTTTTTCCTGTGTGAATGTGAAGGGAGGGGGATGCTGATATGGGCAGGTATGTTTGGCTCCTTGTGGGTTCATAGAATCTGGTTCTATACCTGTCCTGGCATTAAGGTTCGCACAGATCAGTATGCTTCCCTGGGCCTGGTAGTGATTGATCTCATCTTCAAGAATGGAGGAACTATTTTCATTATAATAAGAAGATTCTGATGGTAGGATATATGCTGCACACATGACTGTCTTGAGCGACAACCTTCCACTTTTTTTTTTTTTTTTATAATTATTGTAGTGAATCTCTGCCCTGGGTTACTCCTTTCAGTTTGGTGGATGGGAATACTATCTTTCTGTAACCTAAGGGACACTAGTGAAAATGTCTCCTCGGTGACAAAGACAGAAGCCCTCTGGAGGCCAGCAATGAAGGTGAAAACCTGCTGGAGGTCAGACTGCAGGCCGGAGGCAAAGCTCTTCAGGAGGTTGAGCTGGTGGCTGGAGTGCAGAGCTGAGAGCCAGGGAAACAAGAGACTGCTGAAGCACAGGAACAGGTGCTTGCTGCTGCTCAGTAGGGTCAGAGGGCTGTTGCAGCTCGGGAGGATCAGGAGGCTGCTGCAGTTAATACAGGACGTAGCTCCGACCTAGGAACTAGTGACCACCCCGGCAGGTGTTGGCCAGGCTGCTGACTGGAAACCAAGAGCAGGAATTGACCAGTCCACCAACAGGGAAACTGGAGCAGGAGTCGGCAGGACTGATGACAGCTCTGTGACACCGAACAGCTGAGTCTCTGTGGTACTGAGCAGCTGAGTCTAACCAGGTCCTCCAAAAAGACTGCTGGGAATTGTCCAAGGTGGAAGCAGGCAGGTGGTTAGCCAACTCTGGACAGGCAGGTTGCTAGCTGGTTGGTTTGTAGCAGGGTTGAGTGAAGGCTTGCTAATACATCTCATCACCCACTCTGGTAATGAGCTCCACAGCCAAGGTTTAGTAAACACCTTTCTGCGAGCAGTGGCAAGAGCTGACTGTCTAGAATTTCCACAGGTGACAATCCTCTAGGTGTTTTTAATCTATACCAAATCAAAAAGCAAGTCGCTGGGTCCATTTTATGGTCGGTTCATACTGTTACAGCTTGTCAAGCAGGGTGGCTGGGAAAACAAGGGATTGGACCCAAATACTGACAATGCAGGCAGAGCTGGTAAGGTTCAATGATTTATTACGGGGAAAAAAGCTTACACGGAATCCACGCAGGCAACGGTCACAACCAGGGGAGTTGTCCAAGCAACCAAGAATCAAAATCCAAACTGACAGGCAGAAAAGGAAAATCCCAAAACGCAGGAACACTTGACATATAGAACGAAGACGAACCTGGAGGGAAAGACACAAAGGCAGGAAGTAAAGCACAAAACACGAGAGGTGAGGATTACAAAATAAAACAGGAAATGACTCAAGACCCAAAACCATGACAATAACGGCATCAGGGAGTTTCAACATGGCAGTGAATGCACTAAAAGAAAAAGCTCGAAGAGCTCTAAATGCAATTAAGAGAGAAGTTTATAATTTCCAAATTCCAATTAAATTTGGCTTCAAATATTTGATAGCGCAGTGGGCTGGATGACACTGTCTGGTGGTGAGTCTGGGGTCCACTCAGTCATCATAGCTTTACCCGCCGGGACAAACGTCCAACAGAATCTCTACATGCAGAACTCTGCAGATATATTTTACACAGAAAAACACCAACAGATGCATGTGGAGCAGAATCAGGCAGAGACCCGCTGATAATTAACATTCAACAGAGAGCGCTCGCATGTTTTAATCACCTTAAATCCCCCGAGACCCCCTCCATCCCAAAGCCCTCCAGACCCAGGAGCTGAGCCCAGAAAAGAGTCCCCTATGTCAGCTGGTGCTGACACTCACTGCCCCCCCTCAGACACTCTGACCAGTCTCACAGCAGCACTGCTTTCCAAACACCAATCAGAGGAAACCAAATTACAACACGATGTAAAGAAACTTGAATCTGGATCACTGGACAGAAGAAAGTAAAATCCAAAATAGATTAGAAAGTTATCTGGCCCTAAAAAGAGACGATGAACTGGCAGAATCTCTCTCTGCTGTCAGAGACAGACAGCAGAGACAGATCCTGACCAAGTGCAGGCTCAGTGTCCACAAACTGGACATCCAAACAGGAAGACACAGACAATCCTGGCAGCCAAAAGAAAGCAGAACTTGTGGTCGCTGTTGGACAGGTGAGGCTGAAACACATGCACTTCCTCCTACAATGTACAACATTCAATGAAATAAGGAACGTTTACTTTAAGAAGTTCAACTCTGTAATCTCAGATTTCAATGAGCTCAACATTAAAAATACTCCGAGGAGAGGGAGGCGGGGCCGATCCTGCTGATCAATATGTATCAACATGCCACAACCCGAGGACACACACTTACATTCATGCATATAAAAAAAAAAAATATTGCAGTGTTTTATATAGTTCTCACTTATTTGTATTTAAGTGCAAGTCTAAATTTTTTTCTATTTTAATTTGTTACATGTGTGTGTGTGAGAGAGAGAGAGAGAATCTAATGTCGCCTCTACAACTGAGGAACTAAACATAATATCCAAAGTTTTAAACTATGAAACCTCCCTGTGTGTGTCGCCCTCTTACATAACTAAAAGGTTGTTTCCCCCCAAGTTAGTTTGATTCTTAAAAATGATTATGTATTTTATCATACCAGTAACATAAATAAATAATAACCATCTATGATATATGAAAACATTCCATATGTCCATTGCATATGCAGCAGAACCTGCCTCAACTGGATCTGGCATCAAGAGCTGTTCTGATGGTCACAGGCCGTCTGTTCTACACTGATGTGTAGTCTGGCAGTGCTCGCAACGAGAGTGCAGAATCTAAAATGTTTTTCCCTCAACACACAGGACAGCCAATTTCAGCAGGGCTGCTTACACAATGGAATTACATACAAATTAATACAAATATTGTACTGCATAACCACTACTACATCCTTTTACAAAACATAAAAACACACACAAAACAAATAATTTTCCACACTTGCCAATGAAGTCCATTTGATATTCTGCCAATTCATAATCTCTTTTACGGCCAGAAAACGTTCTAATCTACTTTGTCTTTTATTTTCGTCTTTCCAGTGATCTAAATAGCTTTCTTTACTTTGCCTTATAAATTGGTTTCCTCTCCCCATACTAACCCCACCTCTCTCATGTTAACCCCACCTTTCTCTCTGTTGACAGCCCGACTACGTGCAGCCTGTGGTCGCAGTGCAGTTGTTGTTAACAAAAGAAGACTATAACGTTGAGCAGACGGTGGAGTGTAAAATTGAGGGTTCAGACCTGCGTAACGACGACGACCGGGACAAGTTTATGGGTCGTGTCACTTTCCGGGTCAAAGTGTCGGAGTAACCGGACCCACCAATTTCCATGGATACCACAAACTAGATATAAACTGGAAATAAATCTCCAGTTCCGGCAAACTTTGTAATCCAGACCTGATCTAATCCTGGATGTCTGAATCTGGTTCATCCTGTTCAGACTCTTATGAGGAAACCAGATCTGGACCAATGAGAGCTAAATATGGTTACGCTGCCAGAACCCTTTTAGACCTGATCCTGGTTCAGTCCTGATCTGGTTCAGACCTGTCTAACCCTAACCCTGCTCCAGATGTTTTACTTGTTTTATTACAAATCTCCTCCTTAGTAGACCAAACAGAAACCAGTGTGACTCCAGTTTAACCTGTTCAGACAGTTGGAGCGGATCAGGTCTGTTCTGGAAACATGTGAGCCAGCTGCACAATGTGTTATTTTCAAACGTATGTATAATAGTGATGTAATAAAAACAAAGATATGATCCCAGCAGTCTGTAACAGAGCAGCGCAGCAGAAACTAACTTCACTACAGAAACTTCAGTGAAATCACACTGAGACAGAAAACTAAATTATCAGTTTAGATTTGCTCTGATTATTTTAAAAGTTAGGCTAACATTCAGCTGGTCTGTAATTACATTACTCTCCTTCCACTTAATGCCACAGGAACTGCCTTTACAATATTTAGCATACTGAAGATGTGATTATTCTCAGTTTTTAACTGTAACCTGATTGTGAACATTTTCAGGTTCAGGGATGAAGAGAAAACAGATCTGTAGTTCTGCAGCAGAAAGCTGAAAATTTTGACCATGTAAACTTTTTAATAATGTTTGTCAGGGTTTTTGTTTAAAAAGTCCTGACAAAGAACAGGTCAGTGTAGCAGCAGGATCGTATGACAGTCATCTGATTACTGATTGCCTGTGTGTAAAGGTTTTATAATTAAACAGCATATTGCAGTTTATGCAAACAACTGCTAAAAGAAAATTCATTGTCAATACAAACTTTTCATAGATGAGTAAAAAGAAATCTCATGGTGTGTTTAATGTTTCACCTGAATGCTAATTCTAGTTTCCTGTGTGTTTAATGTTTAAAATATTCCAGTGTAACACTGTCTGTAGAAAATACATTAATCTGGGTCAACAATAATAATAATTATTAATAATAATTATTATTATCATTATTATTATTATTATTGATGATGATGCCATAACAGGTCCTCTAGAGGGCGCTCTGTACGGGGATTAAAGGCAGATACATAACTGCACTAAAGAGCGCCATCTAGAGGATTAACATTACACTGAAGCAGAACGCTGCCTTGGTGCTGCCCCCATCCCCCACCTGTCTGGTCATCTGTTAGGAACAATACTAATAATAACACTAATAATACTTTATAGATCTAATGAGTTCCTCCCAATGAAACCCTAACTATACAACCAAATGTACATTTTTTTTAAAATGTGAATTGAGTGTGATTCTAACTACTGCTTGTGATTATTGAACAAGATGACATCATCAGCAGAGAATCAATCAATCTTCAGTAAATAAGTTTCATCATGACATCTGTGTTGTTTAAAGTGGTTTCTATCCTGAATGAAAGATACTCGTCTGAAATAGATTGAATTGTGGTTATATTATTTATGTTTGTCTGCTGAAGGAACAGTGACAAGAAACAAGATGAAGATGCATCTACACTACTGCAAATAGAAAATAAAGATCCAGCAATGTTGTTATTTACTTCTGTGTGTTAGAGTTTTTTTGTCACTCAAAGTCTTACTGACCATATGAACTCTGACCTGATCAATGAATGAAAGCCACCATATCAGCTCCCTCGGATCCTTCCGGAGCTCCAACAATTAACAGGTTTGACTGTCTGCTCTTATTTTCCATATAGTCCATTTCTGATTGTAGTGATGCTATATTCTTCTCTAATATTTGCATTTTAGTGCATCCGCCACATCGGCTTTACTCACACTTTGTTGCATCTTGACATGCTCTGCCAAATTTGTTATAGCAGTGTCAAATTGACCAACTTTCTTTTCTATTCCTTGGAGATTTGGACTTATTTTTGCAGTCCTCAGTTGCTCGGAATATCTTTTCCATTGTGAATGTCTGGAGGGATCTCAGACGGATCACCAACAACCTAAAGGCCCCCACTCCACTAACAAGTAGTTGGCCAACAAACTGAATGAGTTCTACTGTTGATTTGAAAGACAATGAGACAGTGCTGACACCATCCCCTGTGATTCCCTCCTCCAGCCGGACCAGATTCTGTCTCTACACCCTGAAGCACTGTGCTGATCATCTGTCTCCGGTGTTCACAGACATCTTTAACACCTCACTGGTCACTTTCCAGCCTGCTTAAAAACCTCCACCTTCATCCCCATCCCCAAAAAATCAAGGACCACAGGAATTAATGACTACAGACCTGTCGCCCTGACCTCTGTGGTAATGAAATCGTAGGAGCGCCTTGTGTTGTTCCACCTCAAAACCATCACTGACCCACTCCTAGATCCCCTGCCGTTCACCTACAGAAACCTACGCCAGGATCCTATTTGTGGATATTAGCTCCGCCTTTAATACCATCATCCCGGCTCTGCTCAGGACAAGCTCTCCCAGCTGAGTTTGCCTGACTCCACCAGCAGGTGGATCACAGACTTCCTGTCTGACAGGAGGCAGCACGTGAGGCTGGGGAAACAAGTCTCTGACTCCCGGACCATCAACATCGGTTCCCCTTAAGACTGTGTCCTTTCCCCTCTGCTCTTCTCCCTGTAAATCAACAGCTGCACCTCCAGTCATCAGTCCGTCAAGCTCCTGAAGTTTGCGGATGACACCACCCTCATTAGGCTCATCTCTGGTAGGGATGAGTCCCCTTACAGGTGGGAGATTGACCACCTGGTGACCTACTGCAGTCAGAACAACTTGGATCTCAAAGCTCTAAAGACAGTGGAGATGGTTGTGGATTTTAGGAAGAACCCAGCCCCACCCGCCCCCATCACCCGGTGTGACATCCCGGTTGACACTGTGGAGACCTTCCGCTTCCTGGGCACCATCATCACCTAAGACCTCAAGTAGGAGCTGAACATCAGACTGTTTTCTCTGCTGTGTTTATGACTTAAGAACAGGTGAAAAACTTTTGTCAGGATCATTTTGCATGAATGAACATGAATGTTTTTAGTCCTATTTAGAACATGGGGTAGTTGTGCACTTCAGCCTGTTGTGGCAAAAATAAGTATTACAACAACAAGCACTTAGAAAAATTATCCTGACAAAAGGGTTAGGCCTAACCCTAACTTGTTTTCACAGATTAAAAAAAATTAAGTAACTTAGAAAGATTATTCTGGTCATAAACACAAGAGAGAAAATCATTTAGATCAGACTTAGAAAAGGGATCGCCAGAATTTTTTCCTCACTTGTCTCTCAGGGCTTCCGTACACATTGAGCCAACAAAAGTAATAAACACATTTAGTGTTGAGCCAACAGAAAGCTAATTCAGTTTCTTCTGGCTCTTTTGACTGTCATTGATATTACAGAAGTTTAAATTATTGTTGCGTTGAGTAATGCTCAGGACCCCAAAACAGAACTCAGACAAAGGCTCTAAGTTTAAATGGTTTATTTCACAATGCAAGGGGTTTGAGAGGCTGACTCGAAGTCTCACGGTCGGTCGGTCGGTCGGCCATGACAATTATAGAGTTTTGGTGCCTTCAGGTGCTGATCGTAAGTTCATACTTCACTAGTTTGACAGATTTTGTTTTCTTCTCTGGATGTGTTTAATAAATCAGTGATTAAAAACCTACAAATCAACAGATGATAACCTGCAGCTGTACTGTGTCTCATTCTCTCCATCCGATGCCTGTGAACTGAAACTGGACACAAACACAGTACACAGAAACCTCAAACTGTCTGACAACAACAGGAAGGCGACACTGGTGGAGGAGGATCAGTCATATCCTGATCATCAAGACAGATATTAGTACTGGCCTCAGCTGCTGTGTAGAAATGGTCTGACTGGTCGCTGTTACTGGGAGGTCGAGCGGAGAGGAAGAGTTTCTATATCAGTGACTTACAGAGGAATCAGCAGGAGAGGAAAGACGAGTGTTTGGAAGGAATGATCAGTCCCAGAGTCTGAGCTGCTCTGATGGTCGTTACTCTGTCACACTAAGAGAGAAACATCCTCCTCCACCTCCTCCTCTGGCAGAGTAGCAGTGTATGTGGACAGTCCTGCTGGCACTCTGTCCTTCTACAGAGTCTCCTCTGACACACTGATCACCTCCACACCTTCAACCCCACATCCACTGAACCTCTTTATCCTGGGTTAAGGCTCTGTTCTGGCTCCGAGGCTTTGAGTCTCTCCTCTGTACAGAAATGCTGCTGACTGAAGATCAAAGTTCACTGTGTCCACCATCACACACTCTGCACTGTGAAGCAGCTCACATTCACTTGTTTAATTTCATTAGTTTGACTATCAACATTTGAACTTGGAACACTTAATGATATGTAACGTCTAAAAGAGAATAAACTCTTTTTGGTAACTAGTATTCTTTTTAAATCATATTTTAAATCATATATTCGAACTTTGGACTTTCGGTCCAACGGTTTCTTTAAACAATCCTGAAGAGTTCACCAAATTTTATAATTTTTCTAAATACTTTTAATAAAATCTATACTTTTTATCTTGAGGGTAAGCATTTGTTCATTTGATCACTTTCGTAATTTCTGTCATCAGCTGACCTCTCTTTCCCTGAGTTTCCAAGATGTTCAACATCATCAGCCTTTATCCTGAGGTGTTCTGTAGCAGGTAACTCATTAATGAACATGGCCTTTGTTATGGACTCTCCACAACCAGCACAGAAGTCCATCAACAAGTCACCACTCAGGTTCAGATCAGACAGGCTGGTCAACTCCCGCAAGTGTGATCGATGAAGTCTCCCCGCAGAACTATGGAGTCTCCAGACAGCGTACTCTCCAGGACCCCACCCAGAGACTACAAGAAGGCCAGATACTCTGAACTACTTCGAACACAGCTTCCCTCTGTGGGGGCTCCTGAGTATGCCCATACCTGCCTGACACCTTTCAACCTTGCAACTCTGGAAAAAAAAGTCCTGCGCCCATCCGGGAGTTTGGTTCCAGATTCGGTGAGGGGAGCCCAAGTATATGAAGTCTGTATCAATCCACCACCTGCACTAGATCCGGCCTATTCCCAGCCAGAGAGGAGACATTTCAAATCCGTAAAACTAGGTTCCACAGCAGTAAGGTCTTTCCCTGTGTGCTATACTAGAGTTTCATGTGTTATTGGACTACAGGATCTACAATATGAGCACAAGATGGCTGTTTTCTGTGACGCACACTGGAATTTTCGTGAGATTGGCAACCGCTGTCTACTCTTTCTCCATCCTCGATTTTCTGTATTTTAATCTCTTCATTCTCCTTAATCTTCACTCCTCTCTTAATCTTCAGTCCATATCATATTAGACTTGCTTTTTTTCATTTTTGTAAACAATCTTAGGGGGTAACCTCTGTTGCTGCCCTGTTAGCTTAGTTCCAAGCCTAGCCTAGCCTACTATCTTAGCCTATTCACCCACAGCAAATGCAACCTTGCTAACTGTGTTACGATGGTTTGTGTTAACTGTTTTGCTTAAAATTGCAGATAGGGTAGACACCCTATCTATCCCTGCCCTACCGTAGGAGGAGGTTTCACCAGCCAGTCAGAAGCAGAGCAGGTCCGGTGCAGTGATAGAAGTTGACTAAGATCCTCGGAGACAGGTGGAGCTTTTTTTTTGTCCATATATGTAATTTTGCCTTACGAAATCATATTCATGACTTTCCATGAATATTTTTTTTCATTCCTCACTTTTCATTCACTTTTTGTTATTGTATGTTTTTTCTCCTGTTTGTAATGTGCTTCCATACCTCAGTCTTGACTCTTGTCAGAATATAATCCAGTGTAAGACGTGAAGCTGCTTCTGTCTGCAGGCCAACACTTGAGGAAGTTTCTTTACCACTCTGAGGTTTCTGTGGTTTCCCTGTGGTCATGTGACCCTGAAGGCGTCTGAAGCTCTGCTCATCAAACCAAACCACCGTCCTCGTGGATCAGAGACGTCATGGTTCACACTGTGTCAGTCCTTGCTGGGTTGTGGGTTGGACTGTGGCTTATAAAATGTCCCGTGTATCCAGTTTTTCAACTTCCCACAAGTCCTGGTTTCCTGTGTTTTTGACTCATGCTGAGAAATTATGTTTGATATTCTTTAGTCATTGTAAAGTTCTGTAATAGTTTCATTTTCAGCGTCTTGTTTCCTGTGATTCAGAGCAGGAAGCATGTTAGTGATATTTTGCAAATTTGAGTCCTTTCTAGGGACGTCCCGGTCAAGGTTGTTTTGGCCCAGATCTGAGTCCTTTAATATTGATTATCTGCAGATACTTAGTCTGATCTGATACTTATATTTACTTAAATTAATATTAAAAATGCATCTGATACATTGAACAGCTGTAGATACTAAATCTGACACAACTTATTTTTCACAAGCTACTTGAACCAAATATTGAAGGTCTCAGTCCAGCTGTTTGAAGAAAAGGAGGTTCTCGGTCCACTTCCATTCAAACTCTGGTACGTTTCAAACAACCGGACCAAGACCAGTTCAGAATCGTCACATGTGAAACAATCTGCATCAGTTTCAGTGCTGAAACCAGATCAGTTAAACCAGAACACATCATCCCATGTGTGTGTGTGTGTTGCACATACAGCTGATGGTGTCAATACTGGATGATAGGTCAAACATGATCAGGTTTCCCATGAGTCTTTGCTGTCCTCTATACCAACAGAGTGACTCACAGTGTCACAGATGGGCTAAAATAAGACGACTGATTTTAGAAGAACTGAAAATAGAGAAAAAGATGACGTGGACTCGTTCTAGAAGTTTTCTGAGAGAGTCGAGAGAAAAAATTAAATGTTATACTTTTATATCTTTCACTTCTCCATCCAGCAAGATCCCTGTATTTACTGCCTCAGTGACCTCTGACCTCCTTCATACTGTTGGTGAAGGTCTTTCTCAGTCTGTGTTCTTGTCCTGGAGCTATTGTCCACATATTGACAAAAATGCTCCAAATTAACCAGGATTTATCTTGTTCTATTTTACCCAGGATGCTTTGAGAGTTGACTGTGTGTGTCAGCAATGTTTTTATTATGAAAAACTGCATACTGCATTCCAAGATGGTGCCCCATTCATTCCTGTAGACAGCCTGGTATCACCAAAAGGCGTATGAATTTCGTGTTTTTGCTTTTCGCGTGAATGGATTCAGATTTGATACTGCAACCAGATTAAGTAAGTGTATTCGGATTGGATAATATGCTAACAAACCCCAATATTAATTGCAACGCCTCACTAGAATTAGTAGCCTCAACGCTGTTTGGAAACAGATGCATTAATGAAGCACGATGCATCTTTGACCTTATTCAGATCCCATGTACATCCTATATTTCTAAATTCTTTAGTAATCTCTTAGTTTGCTCCTCCGTCTTGTGCGCACTGTATGTTTAATGTTAAAAAAGATGCATTAATGTTATTTCTCAAAAAAATTCTTAAAAATAAATGTAAGCATAGAAGCCTGCTCAGGATGCTTCCTGTTTCCATACATGGCAGTGGGTGTGTCTCTGTGTGTTAGCAGTTATAAAAGTCTCAGTTTGTTCCTCAGACTGACTCTAAACTGGATCGTCCGTCTGTTCACAGCAGCAGCTCTTCAGGGTGAGTTATTATCAAACAGATCAACATGTGACAGTGATTCACTTGCAGACAGTGAACCATTTTTATCAGCAGCAGGTTCTCCGCTCTGAGCTCAGGATGCTGCAGGAACAAATCTATTAATTTAACATGATGTCATTATTTTTCCATTTAAACTGGTGAATAATAATCATGTTTAACCAGGTTAAAATACTTTTTCAAAAGTAAAAATGATTTGTCAATTAATGGATTTGTTGATGTTAATTAATTAATTAATTATTCCAGTTAATGTTTTGATGCAAAAACACCATCCAATCACTGGTCTAGGTTTCACCAGTGTGAGGATTTGTTGTTTTTCCCTGTTTTATATAATTAAACTGATTATCTTTATGTTGGACTCTGAGAAACTGAGAAGGACATTTAAATTGTGTTTTATTGACTAAACATTTAGTCAATTAATCTGAAAAATAGGCAATAATGTAAATAATAGGTTGTTGCAACCCTATTCATCCTTTTTTTCCAAGATTTTTAATCTCTATGTAATGTGTCATTCTGAACCCACAGTGTATAATCTCCATCTCTGCTGCTCTTTAGAGATTTTTAGCCTCTTTTAGCTCCTAGTTTTGGTTTTGCAGCACATTTCCTTTCTGGTTTGGTCTCAGCTGTTTTCAGAGTAAAAGCTGTAAAAAGCCTCTGAACGCTTCCTGCTCAGCAGCAAACAGCAGCCAGACGCAGTCAGAGAGCAGCTGCTGAACATAGCGGAGCATCTAGCTGCTAAAGAGCCAGATGTTTCCCTCAGCAGCTGCTGAACATAGCGGAGCATCTAGCAGCTAAAGAGCCAGATGTTTCCCTCAGCAGCTGCTGAACATAGCGGAGCATCTAGCAGCTAAAGAGCCAGATGTTTCCCTCAGCAGCTGCTGAACATAGCGGAGCATCTAGCTGCTAAAGAGCCAGATGTTTCCCTCAGCAGCTGCTGGAGACCAAACACAGAGCTGACAGAGAGAAGACCGGACTGACGTCCATCACACTGTGAAACAAAACCCCCCTAAAATACCTTTAATCAATCCTTGATTTACCCTTAGAACATAAACACTTTCATCTAAATCAGTGTGTTTGGTAGTCAGAAATTCTTAATTTGTCCATAAATTTGAAAAACTAAAGCCGTTAAAACCTCTTCACTTCAAAAGCCCTTAATTTACATATTAATTGTAAATATTTGACAAATCCATGAATGGTGAGTGTCATTCATTTCAGCTGCCAATTAATGACATTTTAAATGATTCTTATTCAGTATTCAGGTATTTAACAGGTTTGCCCAATTTGAGACAACTTAATTGATACATTAATTGTAATAGGAGGTGTTTTATGGGATTTTTGATTGGATCAGGTAAGAAAACACCTTGAAACCACTTAATTTCTGCCTTAATATTTCAATGAAGGTGCACAAAAACAGATATAAACTCACACACTCATGTAAAAACATCCCCATAGTCTCTAGTCTACTAGAGGTCTGAAACTCTACAGGGAACCTTAAAAGCCTTTTTATGGAATAAATTACAATCCATTAATTTATCCAATAAAATGCCATAATTACATCTTAATTGTTGGGTACATTTATATAATTTAAAGTTAAATATTAAGGGATTAAGTTTCATAGTGAAACCACTCCAAGGTGATGATCATGTTGCTCTGTGTCTGCTGGGTGTCACAGTTGTTTGTTAACATGTTAGCCATAAAGTAGCCAAAAAACCAAATGAATGTAGCTTTAACCAAATTGTTTTAGTTGCCTAAACTGAACTAAACTTTAATTTAATTTCAATTCACTTTTATTTATATAGTACCAATTCATAACAGAAGTTATCTCATTGCACTTTTCATATAGAGCAAGTCTAGACCGAACTCTTCATAATATTATTTACAGAGACCCAACAATTCCCAATTTAACTGTATAAGTGTCAGATTACAAAATGTTCATATACATAATTCTGTAATGGTCATTTTAAAGTTGCTGACAAACAATCTGTTTTGATGTTTAGGTAGGATGAGCTGTGTGTTAGTGAGTGACCAGAGAAGAGATCTGATGGTTTATGCACAAATAAATGAAAACCATGATGTTAAACACTGACAGTAAACTGAAAATATAAAGGACCAAGAATATAACCCTGAGGAACGCCGCAAGTGATTATTGACTCTGTCAATGTGATGATCATGTTGCTGTGTGTCTGCTGGATGTGGAAGTAGACGGCTGTTTGAGCTCATGTTAGACACATGCCACTACTTTATAGATGACTGGACTGTTTCCCCCTCTGATGTTACTGAGAATTCAAAATATTGATTACCAATACCAAAGGTTTTATCATGATTTATGAAGATTCAGAAGAGGAAGATTAGCATTTAGCGACTAACACAAAACCATGCTAACCTCTGATGGCAGACAGATGTGTGTATCAAGGTGTCTGCAATGTGTCGGCGTCTCTCTGGTTCCCATGGCAATCGTCTGCATGCTGTCCAACATCCTGCTGCTGCTTCCTGAACTGAAGATCCACTTCCTGTTGGAGGGTCACGTGACCAGAGAGGCCACCTGGGCCACGGGCCTGTGGGGTTCTGGCTTCCTGGTATGGTTGTGTGTGTGTGTCTACACGTATGTAGTGTGTGTGATGTGTCATGTGCTGTGTGAGCGTGAGTGTGTGTGTGTGTGTGTCTATTTGACTCATGCATCCAGTTGTGTGTATTTTGGTGTTTTGTCACATGTGCTGGTTTATTTTTCCTCTGAGGTTGAATCAGACTCAGTGTGTAAAGTAAACTTAATTTAAGTTCTTTGTTTGTCATATACACAACAATTACAGTGAAGCAGTCGTTGGAAGTGAAAGTCTTGTTCTCAGGCTCCCTCCAACAATGCTCAAACAATTTGTACAAAAGAAAATCACACAAGTAAATGAGAAAAAGAGAATCTACACAACAATTTTCGTTCAACCTGCGAAAAGTAATACACTATAATTCAAATATAACCCACGTAATTGGCAGCCACGAGGCCGTTACATTTATCATTAGACAGCGACCTGAAGTGGCCTCAGTAATTATGACGGGATCAAAGGAGGAAGTCAGATGAGGAAGTGTAAAGTGCGTCAAAGTCCATGTATGGCAGGTGGATGGATGGGCGGGTCAAACACAGGACTTTCACCCAGGAGACCGGGGGTTCGTGTCCCATGTGAAACCAAAAGTCAACGTTGAGTTATTTGAAGTTATGCTTACTTATTTTAAGTTACGTATGTAAGTTACATAACATGCATAAGTGTTTACGTCACGTGACTTACTGTGAGTTACTAACATAACTTACTTATTTTAACGGTAACTGTGAGCTTTTCCTAAACCTAACCAAACTATGACCATTTCACACGTGTTTATTGTTACCATGACGACGAAGGTCCAGTATACCTGTTGCTGGTTGCTGGACATTCGTAGGATTATGCACGAAAAATGGTGCATTACTTTTCATAAGATATCTACAAACTGCTGTATGAGGATACGTTGAGATGGCTCCACAGATTGAATTAAACTTCTTTGATTCTTTGGGTCTGTGTTCAGATGAAGAGGTTGGGCCTAACACAGTAGAATGAAGAGGAGGGTCTGTAGGCATCTGAGAAATGACTTGCAGTAGATGTATTTATGAACTACACACTGATTTCATATAAGAGACACCACTGACTGTAGGACACAGCTGTCCTTAGAAATTAGTAAATTTCTTGGCAGCAAAGGGAAAACAGTGAGGCAGTTCCTTGTTTTCATTCAAATGTTATCAATGAAAACCGTTCAAATGTAAAAATGATAATATGAGAGAAACAAACTGAGGCTCAACAAAGACTGGGAGGAAACCAACCACCCTCCAAAATACAATATTATATGAACTTGATATTCATGAATATCAATATGAATATTCATGCAAACAATACTGATGTTTGTCTTCGTGTCTGATTTCAGGTTCTGCTCGGCGCTCGAGCGTTTGTGCTGAGCAGCAAAACCAGAGGCTGCTGTGCTTTCAGAAGTGAGGTGAGCTGACGGATGGATGGAGATGTTTCGTGATTATTGTGGCCCAGAAAACATGCAACTGCTTTCAAAAAGAAAATCTGGACAAAAGCTACAAAGATTTTTTGTGATTTTACGATAAGTTGAGGTTAAGTTTGAAAATCGCAAGTCAGCTGTAAAAATGTGATTGTTAAAAGAATTTACTGATGTTGACATAATTATGATGACGTAACGTAAAAAGTTCCAGTCAGACTGAAAATGATGATGGTGGGTCAGTGGTCAGTCACAGCAGCTTGTTAGGAGTGATACACAGCCTGCAGGCAAGCAATGCCTAAGAAGACAAGTTCTAGGGAAAAACGTCCTCCTCACCCTATTTATAAGGACGTTGGCTTGTTGAGATTGAGGCTTGATTTTTGTCTCACTTCAGCTCATAAAAGTGGTAAAATGTGATTATTTTTATGCAGGAAACTGCAGCAGTTAGTAAACTAGCAAACATTTGAATTAAGCTCCGCTGTATGTCCAGATGTTGTGTCAGATGGTGTACTCCTGTGTGTGTCTGCTGGCTGCTGGGATCTGCTGTCTGGTCAGTGCCACCGGTCTCTCTCAGGGTCCTCTCTGTTTGTACAACTCCACCTCCGGTTCGACCTGGGGGGTCCCGCTACAGCCCCTTCCAAACCGGTGAGACACACACACAGAAACACACAGATATTAATGTGGCCGTCTTGATGTTAAGCTGGATCGTCTCTCTCTGTCTCAGTCATGCAGGCTATCTCTACAACAGGACCATGTGGTCTGGAGTGTGTCTGGAGCCCAGAGGTGTGGTTCCATGGAACGTAGTTCTGTTCAGTGTGATGGGTGGCTCCAGCGGGCTGCAGACTCTCCTCTGTGGAGCCAACATCCTCAACTCACTGCTGGGACTGATCCTGGGACAGGGCTTTTGCCACAACAAGGTCTGTGGACGGTCTTTGTGAGGACCAATTTGAGTTCCAGACCTGGAAAGCAAGGGAATTTTTTTTTAATGAGGTCATTTTTTAAAAGTTAGGACGTTTAGAGAAAAAGATGGCATTTTTGGAAAGTGTGATAGATTTCAAAAAGTGAGTACATTTTGTCCTGCCCTCACTTCTTCAAAGGTCTGTATGAGGGTTAAGACTTGGTTTTAGGGTTCGATTATAGTTAAAGGTTCCCTGTGGAGCTTTAGATGTTCACACATTGGAGCAAACTTTCAGTCTCCACAAAGTCACACATTTATTTTCGTGTGAAGACTAGTATTATGACGAGTTTAGAGTCGTGTTGTTGTGCCTGCAGATGTTCTGTCATGTGTTACAGATGTCGCAGTATTATGAGTTTAGAGTCCAAAAATCTTCAAACCTTTTGAATTTCCTGCCTCCTTGAAAGGCAGCTTCATCGGCAAACAACAACAATTCATTGTGATTGATTCATTGTGATTGATTCGTGTGTGTGTGTGTGTGTGTGTGTTCGTGTGTTACAGGTCATTCCAGTTTCAGTTTGACAGGCCGTCATGGATCCTGAATGAGGATACCAGCTGTGACAAAACTCTTCACAATGTAAAGTTATAAATACTTTTATTTTCAGGTCAAAGCTGCAAAAAAAGCACTGATGCACTTTAGATAAAAATGAACTTTAAGATAAATAATTTAAAAACAACTTGACCTTATGTCTGCACAATGAACCATGTTCAAATATTAATTATTGTTTTATTTTAAAAGTACTGTTAAAAAACTAAATGATTCATAATAAACAATTAAAACAAACAATGCCACATCTTAAAAGACAGTATTCGAGTATGGGGGCCCAACTGGCCTGACTTCATATAGCGTGACAAATCAATCAATTAATCAATCAATAATAAAATGTGAAATTTGATCAATATATTTTATACACTATCCACAAATGGAGTTTTAAAAATAATTGTTAAATGAGTGAAAATAAATTATATAATTTAAAGTACTGTATTTATTAATTTTTAATCTTTTATGACACAGCAACACTGAAGGCGTCACTTTGGGCTCTGGGTCGTCGTGACGGCGTTTCTCACTATTTTCACAAGTTTTCCAAACCGATCGATGGATCGACGGAGAAAAGAATGGGCAGATGGATCCAGAATGAAAAGCATCATCAGCTGCAGTCCGATACAAACCGGTTCAACATGAGCTCCAGCTCCACCAGCTGCAGCAGCAACATCCTGCTTTACATTAATGCACGAGGAATAATAACCTGATGATAGAATATATAACAGCACAGCAGCCACAGGGACGCTGCACTGCTTCAATGCTTTAAGGGCTTTTTCCTGATCACACTCTCACACTTTCACTGCAGTAACTGTAGTTTTGTCTGTCGCTACCGGTGGGTTCGTCTGGCACACAGACCCAGAGGCACACTTTTCCACACACAATGTGTTTATTGTTACACTTGCTACACACACTACTACATGTACAGACGAGTCTCAGTCACCACCGTCACTTGCCCCGCTTCTTCGGTGGTCGAGCCGTCAGTTCATGCGTTGGTGTGTTAGGCCCGAGGTCCAGCACGCTACTGCATAAAAAGGGGAGAGCATAATTAGTCCAAGTGTTTCACCTGTGACAATTAGCTCCTGGCACTGCATTGTAATACATTATAATCATACAATGGCTATAATGTATTACAACTATGAGAATTATAATCCACTATGATCCTTGCCAATAACATGTCAGTGAGTGACCAGCAATTATGAAGTATTATGATACTTGACCTTATAAGTCATTACAAAATGCTTTATAATGTGTTATTATTGTTATAAAGCATTATGAATATTCGTGCTTATAACTATAACATTGCTATAAGCACAGTATAATGCCTTATAAGTGTGTTTATAATGTGTGTGTTTGTAATATTTGGGTCCTCAGTCAAGTCCGTAACACAAATGTTTTGAAAGAAACTTTTTGGTTTAGTTGTTAAGTGATTGATTAGTCTACGTTATAGAGACTAATGATAATAATAAATGTAAAG
The DNA here is from genome assembly GCF_020085105.1 of Siniperca chuatsi. Lineage (NCBI taxonomy): Eukaryota > Metazoa > Chordata > Actinopteri > Centrarchiformes > Sinipercidae > Siniperca > Siniperca chuatsi. Next base: position 32,368,929 of record NC_058048.1, on the reverse strand, counting down.
ACAATAAAAAGCAGTACAATCAGAATTATTGATATAGATCCCCGGTGCAGCCTTCAATGCTTTTTCTATTCACAGATGTCACAGCTGGTTCAAATGTTTTTACTGCAGAACACAAGAGACATTTTTTATTTATTTATATTTTATCACTTATCTGATTTATTCAGTTTCTGATCAATAAGTTCTGACCACAAAAACACAGTGAAAACAGAAAACCTCACATCACATTCAGTTTTGTTGTACATTTTATTTTTATTTATTCATGTGTTTGTACAATAATGTTCTCATAAATTAAAAGAGTTGCACTGTGATTTTGTTTCTCATTGTGTAATTTCACTTCTGTGTTTTTATCTGCACGCTGTGGTTAAAGATATTTCCACTCAGTTCTGTAGAAAATGTCCTTAAACCACATTTGTAGATATTGTGTGAATAGCAGTTCCAGTTGACTTGGTTAAAATGTCGGACAAACTGAAGGCCCTGCTGCCAGAAAGTGAACCAGGTCTCTGTAGTCCAGAACCACATGAACACTAACACTGTCAAAGGTGTACAAACCCATGTTTTCATTACGAAATTGCCACTGAAATCACAACGTAACACCAATCACAAAATGTAACAAATATTACATTACACAAAAAATATTACAAATACAGTATTTGATACATTTAAAGAAATATTCAAAGGTGATAAATTATGTGCTGTTATTCCCTTATCAGTTATTACAATATTCACAGTTATGTTACTTCTTATTACAATGTCATTACATTATGTGCAGTAATTACATTATCGTTTTTATTCATTCTTATTACATTGTGTGTAGTTAGCAGTTTTTATTACATTTATTACATTATCCTCAGTTGTTAGGTTATTTGCTGTTATTACATTATCTGTTTATATAACATATATTAATTATATTATTCACACTTGTTATGTGCAGTTATTAGTTATATTATCAGTTTTGCTGATGTTTTTGTTGCAATGTTATTGGATGTTATGTGCGTTTATTACATTATCAGCTTTTACTGTTACTGTATAACTTTATTGTTTATTTCATTATTTGCAGTTTTTTTCAGTTTACATTATAAGGTAAAACTTTCTGTGCAAATACATATAGTATTTATGTATGTAGGTATACTATAAATATTTGCACATATATTTGCACATAAAAGTATATATAAAATCACATTATTATATTTATTAAACCCATTGCCACTGAAATATGTAACATCAATCACAAAATGTAATAAAATATTACAGTATACGCAAAAAATTATTACGTTATGTGCTCAACATTTTTATTACATTTTTCATAGATTAGATTATGTGCTGTTATATCGTTATTTACAGTGTAATGTTTTATTTACAATGTAATGATTATATTACACCATCACTTTCTGCCTGGACTACTGCATCTTTGGTGTCTCTGTCTTCTCTCTCAACATGTATGCCAACATCCTGTTCATTGGTGCTAACTGGTAGGCCGTACAAGTATATAGGTACAAGCACATAGGAATTCTTACGGAGCCCAAGACCCACTGAGAGTGCTCTTGACTTCCTGCCAATGATTTCAACAATTCTTTACAGGTTTTACAGTGTAGCTCTTTTTTTCCACAGAAATGACTTCGTATAGTTGTTGCATATATAAATACTGTTTACTTCCAGTGAATTCCACCATGTCATGACTTGTTTTGTTGCATTAACACACTGTCACACAATCAGATGTGACTGTGTGCTGGATGGTGTTACGTTTAGTGTCAAACTGGAAACATTGGGAACTGGACCCAAATGCAGACTAGGAGGCAGAGCTGGTGCAGATAGATGATTTAATAAAGTTCACAATAGCTTAGATGGGAATTAAGGCAGGCAGAGATGAACCAAGCAGGAGAGCAGTCCGAACAGGTAAAAGAGTCCAAAAGGTAGAAGATAAATCCAAAATTCACAAGACATGAAAATTCCAAGAAAACACGAGGCACAAAGGCCGGGACGCTTGACACAGAACAAAGGAAGACACAGACTAAAATACACACAACTAGGGGAGACAATGAGACACAAGTGAAAACAATCAAAGACAGGAATCAAAACTGAAAGACATTTGAGGGAAGGAGACTATTTCAAAATAAAACAGGAAATGACTGAACACAAACCCAAAACTTTTGTATTCAATTCAATATTATTTGTGGGGGAGAGGGACAATGCAATTACCACCTAGAATTTCTAAAATAGTAGCAGTTGTCGAGCAGGAACACGGGGGCAGCAGGTGGCCCACAACCACAGATCCAGACTCTGCAGGAACACGGGGGCAGCAGGTGGCCCACAACCACAGATCCAGACTCTGCAGCTCTGGAGGCAGAAATACCTGCTGAAAGTGACAGAAGGAGAGAGGAGAGAGACGAGAAAGCACAGAACTACGGGAGAGAGAAGATGTCGAGTTAGTAACATGCAGTAACGGGATAAAAATGCAAACAGACAGAGAGGGAGAGGAGGAGAGAGGTGCATCATGGGAAGTCTCCCAGCAGTCGAGGCCTGTAGCAGCATAACTAAGGGATGGTTCAGGAGTCACCTGAGCCAGCCCTAACTATAAGCTTTATCAAAGAGGAAAGTCTTAAGCCTAAATGTGGAGATGGTGTCTGCCTCCTGAACCCAAACTGGGACCTGATTCCACAGGAGAAGAGCTTGATGACTGAAGGCTCTGGCTCCCGGTCTACTTTTGGAGACTCTAGGAACCACAAGTAACCCTGCATCCTGGGAGCGCAGTGTTCTAGTCGGGTAATAAGGTATTATGAGCTCTTTAAGATACGATGGTGCCTGACCATTAAGAGCTTTGTAGGTGAGGAGAAGGATGTTAAATCCTATTCTGGATTTTACAGGGAGCCAGTGCAGAGAAGCTAATATTGGAGAGATATACAACTATATCTTTAGATAATGTGTCTCGGAGGTGTTTGGGGCCAAGTACAATAACTTCAGTTTTGTCAGAGTTTAACATCAGAAAATTGCAAGTCATCCAGGTTTTTATGTCCTTAAGGCATGCTTGAAGTTTAGCTAACTGGTTAGTTTCATCTGGCTTGATCGATAGATATAATTGGGTATCATCCACATAACAATGAAAGTTTATGGAGTGTTTCCTAATAATATTGCCTAGAGGAAGCATATATAAGGTGAATAGAATCGGTCCAAGCACAGAACCTTGTGGAACTCCGTGACTAACTTTGGCGTGAACGGAGGACTCACCGTTAACATGTACAAACTGAGATCGATCTGATAGATAGGATATAAACCAGCCATGTTCCAGTCTCTGTAATAGGATGTGATGGTCAATGGTGTCGAACGCAGCACTAAGATCTAACAAGACAAGTACAGAGACAAGTCCATTGTCTGATGCAATTAAAAGGTCATTTGTAATTTTCACCAGTTCTGTCTCTGTGCTATGATGCACTCTAAACCCTGACTGAAAATCCTCAAATAAACTATTGTTATTTAGAAAGTCACACAACTGATTGGCGACTGCTTTCTCAAGGATCTTAGAGAGAAAGGGAAGGTTAGATATAGGTCTATAGTTGGCTAAAACCCCAGGATCAAGAGTGGGCTTTTTAAGACTTGGACTGTGGTACATAGCCTGTTAATGAAGACAGATTGATCATATCCAATAACAAAGTGCTAACTAAGGGTAAAACGTCTTTAAGCAGCCTAGTTGGAATGGGGTTTAAGAGACAGGCTGATGGCTTAGATGAATCAATCGTAGAAGAAGGTTGACAGGAGCAAAGCAGTCAAAACACACATCAGGCTCTACAGCTGTTTCCAAGATTCCTGTGTTTGAAGATAAGTCGGCACCGGTTGAAGGCAGGACTTCATGAATTTTTTCTCTAATAGTTAAAATTTTATCATTAAAGAAGCTCATGAAGTCATTGCTACTGAGGGCTATAGGAATACATGGCTCATTAGAGCTATGACTCTCTGTCAGCCTGGCTAAAGTGCTGAAAAGAAACCTGGGGTTGTTCTTATTTTCCTCTATTAATGATGAGTAGTAAGCTGCTCTGGCATTACGGAGGGCCTTCCTATATGTAGACCTATAGACCTTCTTTGCCAGACTAAACGGGATTCTTCCATGTTGTTGGAACGCCATTTCCTTTCAAGTTTTCGTGATGTTTGCTTTAATTTGCGGGTTTGGGGGTTATACCGTGGAGCTTACCTTATTTGTTTTATTATCTTCTTTTTTAGAGGAGCGATAGAATCGAGTGTCGTTCAGTGAGCCTGCAGCGCTATCAACTAGATGGTCAATATGGGAGGGGCTGCGATTTGCATAGGAGTCCTCTGTTTTAACATTGAATTAAATGAGGATGGAATCGCTTCCTTAAATTTAGCTACAGCACTATCAGACAGACATCTAGAGTAAGAGTTTTTGCCTAATGGCGTGTAGTCCAGTAATAGCAGTTCAAAAGTTATTAAATAATGGTCCGATAATGAAGGATTCTGTGGAAAGACTATTAAATGTTCAATTTCAATGCCATATACCTGTCGTATGTATGATCTTCGAACCCACAAAAATGCAGAACCACAAGGTAGCTTAGTCACTTGATTCGCACTTTATTACAACAAGTATGGATATTGGACCGGGGTGTAGCAGTGGAGAACAGGCAAGGTGGAGGTGGCTGAAGAGGCAGGCAGACAGGCAGACAGGAATCCAGAGAACAACAGGAGCTGATCACCGGCACAGGATAATCCTTTGGGCAGAGCAGAAGACAGGATCAAAAACACGAGGAAACAAAATATACTTGCAAAGTACTTAGCTGCGTATTTCTTAGCAGAGCCTTGACGTAGTGGTCGTACAGCGTACGGGGACGATCTGGCGTCGGTGTAGTGGAAGAGCCTGGCATATAAGCTGTGGAGACTGAAGAGTAGTGAGTAAGACAGGTGTGCCGGTGATCAGCAGCAGGTGAGGATTCATGGAGCCGGTGACAAACACACACACACACACACACCTACAGACAAGTAGGGGACACACAGGACACACCAGGAAGGGGAAAACAACAGAGAACACAGGGCTGAAGAGGCAATTGTGGCAGACCAGAACAAGGTCGAGGGTGTGGTTAAAACAGTGAGTGGCTTCATGTACACTCTGACAGAAGCCAATCGAATCTAATAATGAGATAAACGCAGTACTAAGGCTGTCACTTTCAACATCTACATGAATATTGAAATCACCTACAATAATTACTTTATCTGTTTTAAGGACCAAACTTGATAAAAACTCTGAGAATTCAGATAAAAACTCAGAATAAGGACCAGGAGCGCGGTACACTATAACAAATAGAACTGGCTGTCGTGTTTTCCAGGTCGGGTGTGAAAGACTAAGAACAAGGCTTTCGAATGAGTTATAATTTAGTTTAGGTTTTGGGTTGATTAATAGGCTTGAGTCGAAGATGGCTGTAACTCCACCTCCTCGAGGAATGTGAGTATTAATATGACTGAGTGGAGTGGATTCATTTAGGCTATCATTCTTCATGACCCAGGTTTCAGTAAGACAGAATAAGTCAATATGATACTCTGATATTAAATCGTTCACTAGTACAGCTTTAGATGACAGAGATCTGATGTTTAAGAGTCCACATTTAATTCTCCTGTTCTCTGGTTTTTATGTAACTCCTTCTGTTAGCTTTAGATTTTATTAATTTAAGTGGTCGGGGGGCAGACACCGTCACTGAGGAGTTTTGGGTGGGTAACTGCTCTAATGGAAGTGCAGAGAAGCGTGTAGGACTGCAACTCTGCCTCATGGTCTCAACTCTGAGTTGTCATGGTTTTGGTCCACTAATAAACTCGGTCAGATTTCTACATATGAGAGCTGAAAGTGGGATGAACGCCGTCTCTTCTAATTAGACCAGGTCTTCCCCAGAAAGTCTGCCAGGAGTGAAGTGATTCCTGCCCACAGGCTGAAGCCCCCTGCTCCTCGCGTTGTTCCTCAATGGCCTTGTGGGTCCGCCTCTGGATCAGGCCTTAAAGCAAACAATGACCTTTTTAGTGACTTATAACCAGCTTGTAATGTATTATATCTGCCTATACCTCAGGAATTTCATTACTTTACTTAAAGCAAACAATGACCACTTATAGTAACTTATAATCACATTATAATCCATTATAACAGTGATCATAATGCATTATAAAATGGCTATAATGTATTACAACTATGAAAATTATAATACACTATGAGCCTGGCCAAAAAGAAATGTCAGTGAGTGACCAGCAATTATGAAGTATTATGATACTTGACCTTATAAGTCATTATAAAATGCTCATAAATGTGTTATGATTATTGTTATAAAGCATTATGAATATTTATGAGTGCTTATAACTATAATTATACAGTGCTATAAGCACAGTATAACACATTATAAGTAGGTTTATAATGCTTTATAATGCATTATAGACATGGGCTTCATTCAATTAAATTAATTTCAATTTTATTTATATAGCACCCAACAAATCCCCAACAAATCCCACCATGAGCAAGCATTTCATAGAAAGTGGTACCAAATTGCCAGATACTTAGCTATGTAAACCTAATTTATATATATATATATATATATATATATATATATATATATATATATATATATATATATATATATATATATATATGATATTTGTTAGGTTATGTGACTGACTAGCTCATCTATCCATTCATCATTTCTAAACAGCTTATCCTTATCTTGGGAGATATGAGGACTAGTGATTTAATTTCCAAGTACTTTTCATACAAATAGACAGTAGTGGAAAAAGTATTCAGATCTTTCACTTAAGTATCAGTACCAATACATTATGTAAAAATTACATACATTACAAGTAAGTACTTTATATACAGTTAGCGAGTTTTAACTACTTTATACACAGTTAGCTGAAGTCTGGTGGAAGACGTTTAAATTACTTAATAAAGTACTTCTTGTACAATGAATTTACAGTCATAAACGGTGAGATGCCAAGGGGCGTGACAAAAGGACGGTGTTTGACGACCTTTAAAATGTAAATGTGCACTTTCTCTCTATTATTATTAGGGATGTGTGTCTATCCATATATAAATATGTGGATATTTCTATAGATATGTGTGTGTGTGTGTATCTATATTTTTACACATATCATGATTTATCTAACATGTATTATTGAGAAGAAGATGCAGTGCAGCTGTTAAAATGTTCAAACACATTCATATTATATTCTGATATAAGTTACGTCAGTATGATAATTATTATTGTCATGTCTTCTATTTATTCCAGTTAGATGGTAAAATGATGTTAGGTGGGTGAAACCAGTAGAGGGTGCTGTGCGTCCATCTGTCACTTTAAATTCATTGTTTTCTGTGAGAATGAGAAAATATTCTGCTCTCTGCAGGGAACTGAACCGTCAACCCCCGGCAGTGTTAGCGCCTCGCTGTGGATTAATAACAGTCCTGTATGTGCAGCAGGTCCTGGGCTGATCAGTAACAGTGTCACTGATTATTTCAGAAGTCACTGTTTCTTCTACTGGAAGTATTTATGGATCCTGTTTGAACAAAATTGTGCAGATGGACTGACATCCCTTCCTGTTTACTACGTGTTGCACTACATTTATTTACATTCTGAATTCTTAGTGTGTAAGTGTCTCCGCTATATGTTGCACAATGGAACAAAAAGTAGAGCCCAACATGTTCACTGTCTGCTAACAATCCCACAATGCACTGCTCTACATTTTATAGATGTGACAATAACATGCGACTCTACAGCTGTCAGTGATGATAATCAGTAAGAGTCTGTTTACTGCTCACTGTAGAGGAAAGTATTTACAAACCGGAGGTGTGGAGTTTGAAAGACATGTCTGTTTACCAGGCTGGTTTTTAATCTGTCTCTCAACAACAACTACTTTATGGAAGAGACACACTGAAGCACTGCAGGAACCCTGTAGGACTGAGGTCCAGTTCTGGTGGAGAACTGAGAGAAGTGATGGACAAAACCATGACGATAATAATAATAAATAATAAATATATACAATGATTGTCTAAGATGTCTGAAGGAGGAGTCCTTTCAAATGCAAAGATTTATTTAAAATCATGTACAAACAATACTCCAGGAGATACAGCAGAACCAGGAGAAGCATATGTAGGGAAATGTATTTTGTTGAAGGTTCAGGCTCTTTAAAAGGGGATAAAATGATCAAATCAAACTATAATCAATCAGACAGAGTTCGTCCTCATGAAGCCGGTTAAATTAGTCAAAAAACAGAGTTTTATTAAAACTCTCCATTGTTTTTAAATGTTAAACTGCAGCTTATCTCTCAGCTCACCTGTCTGTCTCACCCGTGATCTGTCTGTCTCCCCCCTCACCTGTCTGTTGGCTGTGATGTAGTTTTGTTGTTTGTTGTGCTGTATTTACACTGCAAACAGGCAGGCAAACAGGTTTGATACAGAAACAAGGACAACAGCTCCGTCACATGAGGGAGTTCAAACACGTCGACCAACACTGATTGGGTGGAAACACTCTGGAAATTTAGTGTTTGGTGTAAAAACAGTGATTTTGTGACCAAAAATAAAACCTCACATTTGGCTTGAATATCTCTGAAACCTGGTCGAACCAGGCTTCTCGTTTATAATTTTTTTTACCAAAAAGTCCCGGCGACTAACCAGGAAAGTAAACTCAGGAACAAAAAGTCCCTTTAGCTCATTTGTGTTTGAGAGATTTGAGCTCCGCAGCCACTAAGTCTTTGTGTTAAACATCTAATGCTTTTCATGTCGTTTGATTGGATAAACTCAGGACAGTTTAGGTGGTTGCAGACTTTAGGTGTGTTTGTTTTCCTCTCCAGTGCCTCCAGGTTGTAGGTGGGGTGTAGCAGTGTGTGGGGGGTGCGGCAGGTGTGGCTGGATACGCTTGCTGTCTCAGTGCAGCATCTCCCTGTCAGCTGATCCGGAGCGGGTGGGGTAGATGTGGAGCTGAGGGAGGTCGATGCCGTTGTTGTGCAGATCCTCCTGCTTCTGTAAACCATGAAGTTTTAACACCAGGTCACTGATGAAGACCTGACGGGAGGAGACACACAGATGAAGAATTGAACATTTTTATATATTAGCGACGCACTACAGGCTCGACTGTTCATTACATCCCAAAATACAAAAGTGTCATCAACGTGTTAAGGATTTTGTAAAGTCTTAGAACGTTTCCATTAGTGTGATAACAAACACTATTCATCAAATTCAGTTGTACACAGTCCCTTATAAATAAATCTAAATAAATGATTCACCCGAGGAGGCGCTACAGAACAGGTCACTGAATCTCTAAATTTAAAGCTGTTTATCCTCAGAGGGACTTCAATGTCCACAGTCAGTTTCATGGCCGTTCAACAGCTGCTGGTCTTCTGTTTGTCCCTAGGGTGGCGCTAGACAAATACTTATAATAATAATAATAATAGTTTTATTTGTATATATCTTTTCAATACAGGTAACTAAGTGCTTTACAACAATCAATATAAAACATACAAACAAATCAAAATAAAAGTTATAAATAAAAATAGGCATCACACAATAAGTGAGATAAAACAGGGGACTGACTCTACAAGCCAGATCTCCTCTGGCAGGTTGTTCCAGAGTGTGGGGGGGGGGCCCTGACAGCAACGGCCCCGTGCCTTTGCTGTCAGGGCCCCACACTCCTCTGGTTTTCAGCCTGGACCTTGGAACAGCTAACAACACCCAGCCAGAGGATCTCAGTCTGCGTCCAGGCTCGTAGGGGGTTAAAAGGTCAGTAATGTAGGGAGGGCCAGCCCATACCTTGTCTTAAAAGTAATTAAAAGAATTTTAAACTGAATCCTGAAATAAACAGGCAGCTAAAACAGGGGTGATATGGTCACATTCTTTGAATTGAGTTAAAAGCCGAGCTGCGGCATTTTGGACTGACTGTAGGCGGTGGATTGATTTCTGACTGAGACAGGTATATAAGGAGTTACAGTAGTCGAGGCGGGAGGAGATAAAAGCATGGATGAGTTTCTCCACATCTGTGAGTAGATTAAAACTCTAAACCTTGGCTATATTTCTCAAATGATAAAAACATGACAACTTTCTATACACGGGGTTCGAAACACAAGTCCTGATACACCAAGATTTCTGGCTGAGGGCTTTGCATAAGTTG